>NW_005357806.1:1481207-1514686 GCF_000412655.1 Myotis brandtii | reverse complement strand
CAGGAGGCAACTGATCGATGTTTCTCTCTCATCGATGTTTCTAACTCTCTATCCCTCTCCCTTCCTCTCTGTAAAAAATCAATAAAATATATTTAAAAAAAAAAGAAATCAAATTCACTTTTAACACAATTAAGATATAATGGAATCCATGTTGACTCTTTATAGATGAAAACTAGAAACCCAAAAATATGATTTATATATAGCTTAGAAAGTTTTAATTAAGATAAAAATACAATTATCATTGATTTTCATTGTCCACAAGTAGATAAACTGCAATTGTATTCAGTATCTACCACAAACTAGTAAATAAACTCTAAGCTTCCCATTAGTAGCCACGGCAGTTTTTATAAAGTTAAACATGCATTTTCTTATGACCCAGCATTCACATTCCTAGGGTACTCATCCAAATGAAATGAACACTAACCTTCACATGAAAACCTGTACATGAATGTGGACAGAAGCTTTATTAATAATCACTAAAACTTGGAAATTGGGTCAATTGTCCTTCGATTCACAAATGGATAAGCCAACTGTGTTGAATCTACACAAAGGCATAGCACTCAGCAATAAACAAGAATACTCGCATGTACATTAAAAAGAAGTCACCTTAAAAGGCTGCGTAGATATGATTCAATGTGCAGATGACATGATACTGTATGTGGAGAACCCTAATGATTCAACCAAAAAAACAACTAAAACTGAAAAATAAATTCAGTAAAGTAGCAGATGTAAAATACATATCCAGAAATTGGTTGCTATTTTATACACCAATAATGAACTATGTGTAAGAGAAACTAAGAAAACAGTCCCATTTACAATTGCATCAAATAAAATAAAGTACATTGAAATAAACTTAACCCACAGCTATTCACAAAATACCCTGTGTACTGAAGACTTAGTGGGCTATCACCTGCCCTTATGCTTTTCCTTATAGTAGAGCAGGTTATTTATTTACAAACTCTGCTGAATAAAGAACTTAGAAGCCCAACAGTCACATGGTATTTCATAACTACTTGTTTTTTCATTATATGGAACTTACTTTACCTTTTATTAAAGGCTATCTCTATTATTTCCAATAACTTACCAGTCCTAATGGAAATAATCTAAAACAAAATTTGCAACCTGTGCTTCCTGAATTAAAATTTATTAATCTACCATGTTAAAAAAAAAAAGGCAGTTGGGGGAAAGGGGACTAAGTTCTCTACTCCACCATTTAAAATTTTTTTTAATTTAAATATGATTTTACTGATTTTAGAGAGAGAAGAAGGGAGAGGGAGAGAGAGAAACATCTTTGATTGGCTAGGACATGCCTGATCGCCCCTAACCACTTGCTTGGGGGCAGGGCCAGCTCGGTGAGGGGCCATGGTGGTTCAGGTCTCTGGTCGTTCTCGTTGTTTCGCTTATGGTGGCTGGCCTTTTATTAGATAGGATTCCCTATGCTGTGCTTTACATCCCCGTGACTATTTTCTAACCACCAATTTGTCGTTCTCAATCCCGTTACCTTTTTCACCCAGCCCACCAACCCCTCTCCCCTCTGACAAGCATCAGCTTGTTCTATGAGTCTTTTTGTATTTTGTTTGCTCGTTTATTTTGTTCTTTAGAGTCCACATATAAGTTCAAATCATATGGTATTTGTCTTTCTCTGACTTATTTTACTTAGCATAATACCGTCTAAGTCCATCTATGCTGTAGCAAATGGCAAGATTTCATTCTTATGGCTGAGTAATAGTCCATTGCATATATGTACCATGAGTTTTTATCCACTTTCCTATTCATGGGCACTTGGGTTGCTTCCATATCTTGGCTACTGTAAATAACACTGTTTTGAACATAGGGTTGCATATATGTTTTCGAATTAGTGTTTTGGATTTCTTTGGATACATATCCAGAAGTGAAATTGCTGGTTCATTATCAACTTCATAATTCTTAATAGATTTGTTTGCATATTAGGTACGAATAGATTTTTAAACTAATCTAAAAAGAATAAACATTGACAAAAGGAGTCACGGAAAGAGAAGAAATCTGAATTGCCTTTTATTTCCTTCACAAACTCTACCCGTGTGTTTAAACTGCGCCGTGGCAGGAAAGCTGCTTGCATGTGATTCCAAGACCACTTAGCCTTGGCAAATTTCAGTAATGTAAAAAACAGAATGCTTTCCTGTCATAAAAATGCCCCAACTTCTGTACTTCCTGAGTGTGATAGCAATGTTTAAGTTACAATATCAGGTTTGGTTTTCAAACAAATACCATTTCTTTTTTGGGCGCCAATGTTTACTTTGTGCCAGGTGCTACGTTAAGCACTTTCCACATGGCATTTCATTAAATCCTCACTATAAGGCAATAATAACTCATTGTAACCGGTTTGGCTCAGTGGATAGAGCGTCGGCCTGCGGACTGAAAGGTCCCAGGTTCGATTCTGGTCAAGGGCATGTACCTTGGTTGCGGGCACATCCCCAGTAGGAGATGTGCAGGAGGCAACTGATCGATGTTTCTCTCTCATCGATGTTTCTAACTCTCTATCCCTCTCCCTTCCTCTCTGTAAAAAATCAATAAAATATATTTTTAAAAAAAAGAAATCAAATTCACTTTTAACACAATTAAGATATAATGGAATCCATGTTGACTCTTTATAGATGAAAACTAGAAACCCAAAAATATGATTTATATATAGCTTAGAAAGTTTTAATTAAGATAAAAATACAATTATCATTGATTTTCATTGTCCACAAGTAGATAAACTGCAATTGTATTCAGTATCTACCACAAACTAGTAAATAAACTCTAAGCTTCCCATTAGTAGCCACGGCAGTTTTTATAAAGTTAAACATGCATTTTCTTATGACCCAGCATTCACATTCCTAGGGTACTCATCCAAATGAAATGAACACTAACCTTCACATGAAAACCTGTACATGAATGTGGACAGAAGCTTTATTAATAATCACTAAAACTTGGAAATTGGGTCAATTGTCCTTCGATTCACAAATGGATAAGCCAACTGTGTTGAATCTACACAAAGGCATAGCACTCAGCAATAAACAAGAATACTCGCATGTACATTAAAAAGAAGTCACCTTAAAAGGCTGCGTAGATATGATTCAATGTGCAGATGACATGATACTGTATGTGGAGAACCCTAATGATTCAACCAAAAAAACAACTAAAACTGAAAAATAAATTCAGTAAAGTAGCAGATGTAAAATACATATCCAGAAATTGGTTGCTATTTTATACACCAATAATGAACTATGTGTAAGAGAAACTAAGAAAACAGTCCCATTTACAATTGCATCAAATAAAATAAAGTACATTGAAATAAACTTAACCCACAGCTATTCACAAAATACCCTGTGTACTGAAGACTTAGTGGGCTATCACCTGCCCTTATGCTTTTCCTTATAGTAGAGCAGGTTATTTATTTACAAACTCTGCTGAATAAAGAACTTAGAAGCCCAACAGTCACATGGTATTTCATAACTACTTGTTTTTTCATTATATGGAACTTACTTTACCTTTTATTAAAGGCTATCTCTATTATTTCCAATAACTTACCAGTCCTAATGGAAATAATCTAAAACAAAATTTGCAACCTGTGCTTCCTGAATTAAAATTTATTAATCTACCATGTTAAAAAAAAAAAAAAGGCAGTTGGGGGAAAGGGGACTAAGTTCTCTACTCCACCATTTAAAATTTTTTTTAATTTAAATATGATTTTACTGATTTTAGAGAGAGAAGAAGGGAGAGGGAGAGAGAGAAACATCTTTGATTGGCTAGGAATTGAGCCCGCAACCTGGACATGTGCCCTGACTGGGAATCAAACTGATAACCTCTTGGTTCCTGGGTAGAAGCTCTATCCACTGAACCACACCGGCCGGGCTGCTCTACCACTTTTATTTAAAGCTACCCAGCACACCATCTGTCATATAATTGAAAACTTCCATGCACTAATGACAAAGTTGACTTTAATTATTATTTACTAATACACATTCTGGAAATAAAATAACAAAACAATTATATCAAGTGAATGTTAATATTTCACTTTGTTCAGCTAGAACAAGCTGTAGGAAAAATAACAAGTGCTTCTGACTTTCAGTTATCCACTAAGAAGAAAGAGCCTCAGGCGGATTCTCCAGTGTTGTTTAACTGGAAGGCCGTCTCCCTTTATATAGAACGAAACTCATCTGAATCTTAACCCATTTTGCACTCTTTAGTTTTCTAATAACAATCTAATAAAATTAAATAGCAATTCGGTATTAAAATGATTCCCTCATTGGCTTAAAAAAAACAACACAGTTTAATTAAAAAAAACACACAAAACAACCAATTGATGCATAATTCTCATTTTGCATGTCTGCGAGCCTTAATAAAGTGAGGCCTGGAAATTCTTGAACACATGCCAAGGCAAATCCTGTTGGTTGAATATTTTTGTACCAAACTATTTTTATACAGATCTTCAAAGCAAGCCTATTATCCCTGAATCTCTATTCTTTTTTTTTTAATTCAATGTAACTGTTTTATGTTAATTCTTCAGTTAGATGTGCAGTTATCGTCCCAACCACACAGTACAGTTAAAATAGACAGTAAACTTCAAACCAGGGTTCCTGGATGGATGACAACATAATCCTAGACTAAACTGCTGTCCATTCTGTTCTAATTCAATTCCATTACTCCTTTGGAAGCCCATGGAGAGCTACACATCTTTCTGATGACATGTGACTAGGGATAATTTTATATTTTAGGTACTCTGTATGACTTAGGAGAAGAAACCTCATATCTGAAGTATCATCTGATTTTAATAATTCTCTTCCATTAAAAAGTATATAATCCTAGCAAATAAAATCACTTTCCCACCCAAATTATGGTATTGATCCCCAAGTCCTGATTTATAGCCTGTCTGATCTTATCTGCATGGATTTCCTACACCACACCACTCACTTTACATGTTTACTAGTACATACAGTTCCGCAGTAAACACACTTTACGTTGGTGATATTCTGTTTCGGCATTTCCTCCCATCATGGTCCACTCTTTTCTCTAAGTCTGGGGTGACTTTTATCTAATTTTATACCAATCTAGGATAATTCATTCAAAGCAGAAACAAAATTAATGGATAAATATGGGATGTGTTCCTTCTTTATTTATGAACATTATTATTTTTACGGAACTTCTTTGGATTGCATGTGCTCAATGCCAAGTAGCTACCCTACATGCGGAGAGTTATGTATTTCCTGCAGGGAGATCACATTCACTTCATTAAGTAGTAATTCTGAGATTTCAAGTACTACAATTCTCACCTTGCCACCACCTAGATTTCTCTTTCCTACTCAAAACTCTTAAATGAACTCATTCTTAGCTTTCATAACAACTTCACTAAATAACATACACAAGGCCCTTAATATTATGTTGGTTTGCTCCATCCCTTCCTGTCACAGTCCTTCTGTCTTACCGCCTCACCACAGAATCGCTCTTTACAAATGCTTTCTCTAGCAATACAGCATCTCCTTCATCTCTACCTATCATGACAATGTCCACCTAGAGGGTTCTGGTGGGAGGCTGCCATGTATTGTGAGCAAAATATGACAGCAACAATTTAATGGGAACAGAAGTTCAGTAAAGAAGATGGAAGGGTTCCAGAAATGGATGGTGGTGATGGTGGAAGAACAATGTGAATGTACGAAAGCCACAGAACTGTACTTTAGCCACTTACAAATGGCTAAAAGGGTAAATGTTATGTAAAGTAAATTTTTTACTGCAATAAAAGAAATTATTGCAACTAGAATATTTTCTGCCATCAACTTATACTGCCCAACCAAGCTACCTCTACTGTGCATCTATTTGTCCATGCTTATGAATTTCCTGCCATAGACTCTCTACTGCCTGTACTGTTCCTTTGCATTCTTCTCTTTCTTCATTATCTACTCTGGATAACTGACCACTCGAGGGCTGAACTCCTCGGCCATGCAGAAGACCCTAAAATGTCTATTTCCAATAGCAACCTCTCTTTTCAACTTCATGTTCTCACTCCCACATGTCTGGAAGGTAGCTACCTCCTCCAGGGATGAAGGAAAGTTTGAACTCTATCTTGAAAGGTAAGTGAGATTTCACTAGGCAGCAAAAGGTGGGAAAGGATCTTACGTTGGGTCTGTGATGAGGAAATCTGTAGCAGATTTGACAACTTCATTCTGGCCTGCAGAAATGTCCCTCACTCGCCACTGAGACCCTCCCTGGCTGCTTGCTGCACTTAGAATGAAATCCAAACTCCATACAAGGCCTCAAGGCTCTGTCCCCTCCTTACCTTTCCAGCCTCATCTCTTGCCATGGGCTTTCAAAATATGTTCCCAAACCACGTTCCCTCCATCAATCACCGGTTTTGAGAAGGAAGACAAGAGAAATGTTTTCTTTTCATAAAGCTCCACAGGAACTTAACTATTATTTTTTCCAACTTTGAAATAATCATGCAGCTTCCAGAAAAGGCTCCTCTGAGGCTTTAAGAAAATGAAACGTAGGCTTTGCCCTTGCCAGGTCAGATAAAGGGTGAGGCACATCCCGGCTGGCTGCTACTTGGGAGAAAAGAGAAAAGCTTTCATTTCTCTCTTTTTTTGGATCAGCTGCCTCATACAGATTTCTTTTAATAACTGTCTTCCTTTCCCTAAGACCCAATGCACAGTTTATGGGCGTAACAGCAGCTGCTTAGGCCTTTTGTATTGGCCCAAATATTCTGAAAGGACAAACTCAGAGTGTGGAAAGAAAAGATACCCTAAATATAACCAACACCATCCTGACTTTGCCAATCATCCACTCTACCTATTTCTTGCCTTTTGTCCCACTGATAACGACACACATAACCATGTAGTTTCCTTTTCGATGCAATCTCAAAAGTATATTTCTGGAATAAAGGAAGTTCCAAAGGAAGAAAGAATCATAGTAGATCCAGATTTCAGTACACTTTCAGATAATTTATCTTAAGTTACTGCCTTTGTGGTCGGAAATAAGACCAAGGATAAAAAGGGAACTAATTTTTTTTTAATTCTATTTTCATCATATAGGCCTTCACTGATAAATGGGTACTTGATAAATTATAAATTTATTTGCTTGAAAATTTCAAATTATTATTCCTAACAATCTATGTATTGTGAACTTTACCAATAATGATGGAACATAAACAGGTTTTCAATATTACACTAAGAATTATAAAATATCCATGCAGTCTTTTAAAACGTTAGTTTGTACATTAATCACTAGTAGAACTCAAGATAAATAATCTTATATTAGTAAACGGCTCACTGTCTATAGAGTGTGGCAGATCTTTATCCTCTACACAGGATAGCAAAGGCTAATGCATAGAGCATCTAGGTGGATAACTCAAATGGGTAAGGATACAGGTTTAAAACAACATGAATTAAGATTCAGCCCTAACTGGTTTGGCTCAGTGGATAGAGCGTCGGCCTGTGGACTCAAGGGTCCCAGGTTCGATTCCGGCCAAGGGCATGTACCTTGGTTGCGGGCACATCCCCAGTAGGGAGTGTGCAGGAGGCAGCTGATCGATGTTTCTAATTCTCTATCCCTCTCCCTTCCTCTCTGTGAAAAATCAATAAGATATATTTTTTTAAAAGAAGATTCACTTGTGGCAGACTGTTGAATGATTTTTTTAATTTAAATTTAAAACTCAAACACATGGGGTGGGCCAAAGAAAACTATAAATTTGAGGGCCTCCTTCTAAAATTGTTTTACCTGCTTATTTACAAAGAATTATTGAGCCCCTCCTTGGAACACAATATATTATACACGGCACACTGCGAGGCACTTGGGAATTTTTAAGAAAGTCCTGACCATCACTTTCCTGTAATGTAATTTTCTGTCAGCCACGTTATTCTTTTCCATGCCTATGGCCTTTAAGGTCTTCACAAATGACTAATCTCAGATCCCCTGTGGATTTCCCTTGAACACTTACTTACAACTGTAATTAAATGTTCAATGTCCTTGTTTAGCATTTGTCTCCCCTACTATTCCCAAAGCTTCTGGAAAGCAAGGACCATGAATGTCTGGCTCATCATTATGGGCCCCATGTACACAGTGTCAGGCACTTAATACAATCACATTAAGTGGTCCCTTCCAAGGAGTCAGAGGAAGAGCTGACAGTAAAATGGTGATTGAGAAGTTTGGTCGGGACCCAATTACCGTTGTAGGTGCATAGGGGAGGGTCAGGGAAGGCTTTCTAGAACAGTATCTTCAAACTTTTGATGACATATCCCTCTCAGTATGCAATCTGGATGTTGCCCTCCCATGTATGTGTATACACTTGTGTATAAGTTAAACACAACAATTACTGTCCTACAATGACTATTGCAAAACACAAAAATAGAACTTAAAATAGGATGAAGTAAAGAGAAAATACTATATTTTTGAGAAATAATGGGATTCCGTTTACTTTGTTTTTTAAAATGTTGGTTAATATTTCATGATTCAGCTATTTGAAAGAGCAGATCTAAGTGAGTTTACTGCCATACTTGGTTTTAATGATTGCCCTACCTGAGAAAGCATCCTGGGTGCATTCGCTAAATAATGACATACACTTCAAAAATCCCATCTACCAATCATGCACAAGTTTTCCTTGAAATCCCTCTAGTAAATTTCCATCTGCCTTGATGTCTTGGAAGTTTTTTGTTGTTGTGAAAAATCTGGTCTAGGGGACATCTGTAATACTTTCAACAATAAAGATAAATTAAGAAAATAATAATAATAATAAACATTTATTGAAAAAAATTTGGTCTACAGCCTACTACAACTATTTCAAAGATTTTTAAAACAAGGCTAAAAAGATGTGTATTTGTGTTTGTGCACAGAAGTAAGGGTCTTAAAAATAAATGAAAATAAAAGATACATAATAATTTTGGTGATAAAATTACACAATATTAGAAACATTTCCAAACAATCATTTCAAAAATGCTCTGTCCAGCACGCACATTCCTCTGCTGACTGCATTTACTTCACTCATTCAAATCTCACCTTTACCTCAAAAGGACAGGTTGTGTTTATTTTTTCAAATATATCTGCTAGGTAAGAACCTGCTAAATATTTACTGACAGACACTTGTCTTCACATGAGAGGTTAGTGCATGGGGCACATCTGTGTTTTTGTGTGTAAAAAAGATACAATCCTTTGTTCTGACAACTCATTTAAGGACTGTGCCATTATATAACCTACAAATCTCTGGGGTGGATGGGGCGGGGGGTACAAAAGATGTTTATGGTCTCTTATTTCCAAGCATTCTCAGAATTCCATGATCTAAAATAATAAAATCTCAGTCTGTTTCCTCAGCTAAACCTAAAATGCCAGGGGCAGAAAGGACACAAGCTGCCATGGCCGTCTCCCACCCTTCCTCTGGAATTCCTCACATGCACCTGCTACACTAACTACACTTGACACAGACACTGAATAAAGGTGGCAGAATAAGTCCATATGTATTAGAAATGATAAGGTGTTTTTAAAAAAAACAAACAAACAAAAAAACACCACAAAAAAACCCTACCAAAACTCCTTAGGGAAAATGTTCCAAGTTCTAGGATCAGCTTCCCACTCTACAAGGGATTGTCTTTGGTTCATCTTCTGAGGTATATAACCTTTCCCAGGCCATTGCTCAGGAGAAGGCAACTTCTCAAAGATCATCTGTATTTATGTTCCCAGATAGTTTTTCACAGGGATCTTGCACATTTCATTTAATAATCCTTTGACCTTCAAGTTATTCCAGAAATGTATGTCAAAAAGCTGCCATAAATGCTACTGTACCCATGTTAAAATGGTGATAAATGCATAAACCATAAATGCTACAAAACAAAAACACTAAAATAATTTGGAAAAAATACACAAAAAACCCTCCATAATTATTTTAAATTGAATTCTTCTAAAACTTTAATCGTATCTCCAGATCATTCTAGATGATAGGAAGACTTCCTAAACCGATGGTTTGATTCTAGGTTATCAATTATAATAATGAAAAATTAAAAAAATATCATAGAATTGAGGATGCCATTACATTTTCATCTAAAAGTAATTGTGAATAATATTGGTGAAGATATGTTTGAAAAAGAATGTCATCCCCATACTAAAAGATAGTTAAATCTGGCCGGTGTGGCTCAGTGGTTGAGCATTGACCTATGAACCAGGAGGTCAGGGTTCGATTCCCGGTCAAGGCACATGCCCAGGTTGCAGGCTTGGATACAGCCAATCAGTGATTCTCTCTCATCATTGATGTTTCTACCTCTCTCTTCCTTTCCCTTTCTCTCTGAAATCAATAAAAACATGTTTTTTTAAAAGCTAGTTAAAATATCACTTTTAAGCCTTGGATTAGAATAAATGCTTTGAAATGATAAGATCTAATCCTGAAGAAATTGTCATCTCAAGCACCCCCGGTGTCAGGTAAATTAAAACAGTCACCGAGGAAGCAAATATATATATATGAATGCAATGTCATTTGGAACAGGGAAAAACTCAAAGCAATTTAACAGTGTAGCAAAATTATTTTTTATATTATACTCTCTTCCCCAAGACAAGGTCAGTTTGAAGAACACAGAAGCCACGAAATATCTGCTAATTTAAATGAGTTAATAAAGCAGCTTTACTAAGCATTTACGCACTTTTTTGGGTACTCACTAAAATCATATGAGACCTGGAATTGCCCAATTTAAATTATGGTCATTTTCAGATCCATTACAGTATTATATAGTAATATTCCCTAAATATGTCATAGATATATGTTGATTAGATAAAATTATCATCTCAAACCAAAGTACTAGGTTTACCATTTCTTTCTTCATTTGAATAATGAATTAAAGCTTTGTTACATACATAAGTCAGAGTCATTTTTCTCTTATCATCTATACCAGTGATGGTGAACCTATGACACGCGTGTCAGAGGTGACATGCGAACTCATTTTTTTGGTTGATTTTTCTTTGTTAAATGGCATTTAAATATATAAAATAAATATCAAAAATATAAGTCTTTGTTTTACTATGGTTGCAAATATCAAAAAATTTCTATATGTGACACGGCACCAGAGTTAAGTTAGGGTTTTTCAAAATGCTGACACGCCGAGCTCAAAAGGTTCGCCATCACTGATCTATACATATAAAAGCCTAAGTGACCAGACGACCGGATGACTGGATGACCGGCTGGTAGCTATGATGCGCACTGACCACCAGGGGGAAGAAGTTCAACGCAGGAGCTGCCCCCTGGTGATCAGTGTGCTCCACAGCGGGAGCGCTGCTCAGCTGACAAACAGGTGCCAGATGCTGGGCTGACAGCTGGCGAGTGCAACTGCGGCTACGCAAGCCTCTCCCAGGGACACTCCCCCTGTGCACTGGAGCAATGGCGGCAGAGCGGTGGCAGCAGGCACAGCGGAGCCGGGATGAGCGGGAGCGGCAGGGCGACCAGCCCAGGCTCAGGCTCCTCCCCGGCTGCCTGCCACTTTGTGCACTACTTTGTGCTGTGTGGGATTGAGGTGGACAGCGGGCTGGAGCCAACGAGCTCGGGGGTAAGGCTGGGCTGCCTCAGTGCAAAAGTCCACTGATCCCCTCAGGCCAGTCCGAGGGACCCCACCGGTGCATGAATCCGTGCACTGGGCCTCTACTTTATATATAAATCATCTAATACCCACTCTGGAGTTTGAAATGAGAGATTTCTATTCTAGTAAAATGAACTTTATTCTATGTTAAATGTAACAATTTGCTCTAAAAGATCACTTTATAGTTTATACATTCCGTAGTCTATGGTATACCTCAATGGAAGCATACATGTTTAGAATAGATATCCAGGCAACAAAATCTCAGACATATGCCGAAGCAATTTCTTCACTGATACAGCTCCTAGGGCACTTGAAACTAAAGAGAAAATGAACAAATGGGACTACATCAAAATAAAAAGCTTCTGCATGGGAGAACATATTTGCCAACATTATATCTGATAAGGGCCTAATCTCCAAAATTTATAGGGAACTCATACAACTTAACAAAAGGAAGATAAACAATCCAATCAAAAAATGGGCAAAGGATCTAAATAGACATCTTTTAAAAGAGGACATTCAGAAAGCCAAGAGACATATGAAAACATGCTCAAAGTCACTAATCATCCGAGAGATGCAAATCAAAACAACAATGAGGTACCATCTCACACCTGTCAGACTGGCTATCATCAACAAATCAACAAACGACAAGTGCTGGAGAGGATGTGGAGAAAAAGGAACACTTGTGCACTGCTGGTGGGAATGCAGACTGGTGCAGCCACTATGGAAGACAGTATGGAGTTTCCTCAAAAAACAAAACATGGAACTCCCATTTGACCCTGTGATCCCACTTCTAGGAATATATCCCAAGAAACCAGAAACACCAATCAGAAAGGATCTATGCACCCCTATGTTCATAGCAGCACAATTCACCATAGCTAAGATTTGGAAACAGCCTAAGTGCCCATCAGTAGATGAATGGATTAGAAAACTGTGGTACATCTACACGATGGAATACTATGCTGCTGTAAAAAAGAAGGAACTCTTACCATTTGCAACAGCATGGATGGAACTGGAGAGCATTATGCTAAGTGAAATAAGCCAGTCAATGAAGGAAAAATACCACATGATCTCACTCATTCATGGATAATAAAGACCATTATAAACTTATGAACAATAATAGATACAGAGGCAGAGCTGCCTCAAACAGATTGTCAAACTGCAGCGGGAAGGCCGGGGAGGGTTGGGGGGCAGGAGGGGGGGGGGTAAGAGATCAACCGAAGGACTTGTATGTATGCATATAAGCATAATCAATGGACATAAGACACTGGGGGGTAGGAGAGGCCAGGGGATTGTCAAGGGCGGGGGGAAAAAAAGGGACACATATGTAATACCCTTTGTAATACTTTAAGCAATAAAAATAAATAAAAAATAAAAATAAAAAAAAGAATAGATATCCCTTGTCAGCTTCACTCTCATTACTATGGACCCGCATAGTGTCTAAGAGACCAGGCATACTCAGTGCAAATAGAAAATGCTGATGATACCACAACTTTAAAAAGGGAAATTAGTTTCACATCCTAGAACTTTTCAAAGGAGTTTTTTCCCCCTTACTATTGCTTTTTTTACCCTGATTTCCTAGAAGAGTTTCAGTGTTTTTTAATTAAATTTGTTGGGGTGACACTGGTTAATAGTCATACAGGTTTCAAGTGTAGATTTCTATGACACAAGATCTGTAATATTGCACTGTGTGCCAACCACCCAAAGTCATATAATCTTCCATCACGAGATATTAGCTCCTTTTCACCCCTCAACAAGAATTTAAGTATTGATTTTGACAATTTAGTTATTACGTCATATAATAATTTTGAATTAAGAGCCTGTTATTTATGAAAACACATTACTGGTTATAGGCTAAGGTTGAGTTATTCAACAGGTTACCTCTATTATTGAAAATTCATTTGACTGCCCTTCTAAAAGTGTACAGTAGTCTCCCCTTATCCGTGGTTTTGATTTCCATGGTTTCAGTTACCTGTGATCAACCATGGTCCAAAAATATTAAAGGAAAAATCCTAGAAGTAGGCAATTCTGAAGTTTTAAATTCTGTGCTATTCTGCATAGCGTGATAAATTTAGCCCCATCCTTCTTCCTCCTGCCCATTCCAAAGATTGTTGTTCTTATCTCTGTAGTTCTGACTGTAGAGATAGCTGGGTAAGACTCATGATTTTCCTTTTGCCTTCCATTTGATGCTTTATCTAGCACCTCCTATTTACTGGGCTTTGTACAAGGGCCTGGGAGCCTAAAGGTGATCAACAAAATCCGTGACCTCCAACAGCTCCCCAATTTAGTCAGGGAGAGCTGGACAAGAACAGACCCAGAATCCTCAGAAATTGGAGGAGGAAGTGTTTGTTTATTTTTGGTGGAGTAGGGCTCTTTCCCAAAGAGGAGACAGGGCAGCTAGATGAGGTAGTTACTGTGGTGTGGATAAGTTCCTTTATGTTAAATTTTTTCTTTAGTCCTAGTTCAGTTCAACAATTTAAAAGTAAGCATGAGACCCTAGCCAGTTTGGCTCAATAGATAGAGAGGGTTGGTCCTTGGATTGAAGGCTCCCAGGTTCGATTCTGGTCAAGGGCACATATCTCCGTTGCAGGCCTGATCCCCCCAGCCCAGTCAGGGCATGTGTGGGAGGCAACCAAACGATGTATCTCTCTCCCATTGATGTTTCTCTCTCTTTCTGTCTCTCTCCCTCCCTTCCACTCTACCTAAAAATGAAGAAAAAAATATGTCCTTGGGTGAGGCTTAACAACAACAACAAAAATGTAAGGATGGGGTCAGTGCTGAGCCAAACGCTGGGGATCTCAGATAAGCAAATAGTCCCTAGCCTCAGGAACTCAATCTAGTTGGAGAGAGAGATAAAATAGCAGCCAAATGCAAAATACGTTGATGACTGATATAATCACAGAGTGCTCCAGGGGCTTAGAGAAGAGTAAAGGGGCTGTGGAAAAAAAAGCTTTACTGGAAGACAAGTGGTTGAGGAGTCTTGAAGGAACCCAATTAACACTGAAATTTTTTTTCTGCCATTAAAAAAACTCCAATGTCATACAGGCATTTCTTGCTTCAACATTCACAATGCTTCAGCATTTTATTACTGAAATATATATAACCAACAAACTAATTTCCTGCTTGAATAGATTTTAGATACTTTCTATAAATATAAATATTTGTTCTTCCAAGTTGTACTGTAAACTCAGAAGAACCATTTTACTTCTGAAGTTCACTCCACAGCAAGGGCTCAGCCACCTGTTTATAGGCAACAATTTATTTTAAATGCTAGAAAGTACTAGAATTTGAAGTATGATGTAAAAAGAAAAAATAGGAGTTGTTTCTAAATCTCTGATTCTTTTTGCTGTCATATTTCCCCCCTTTTTTTTTTGTAAAATGGAATCTCCTACATGTTATCACACTAAGAATTTATATGGATTTATTTGGCATTTCTTTTTGAAATTGCAAAAAATATAAATTTCATGCACAAAGCTAAACTAGTTAGACATGTGATAAAATATTTAATAGTATTCCCAAATCAAAAGTAGCCTGCTTTGCCCACAGCTAAGGATGCATCGCCTAGCCAGCTACCCAAACTGAAAACTCCAGAGCAGTCCTTGATGCTTCCCACATCTCCACCCGACCCACACATTCTTTTTATCACCAATTCCTGACAATTCTCCTACAGACTTTTCAATTCCTTATCTCTTCTATATCTTTGAGCTATTCTTTGTCTTAATTCAGTAACTCATCATCTCTCTCCTGGATCATCTGCTCCCTATCAAACGCCAGGGCTCTTACACCTTGCCACCCTAATCCTTCCTCTACAATGCTGTCAGTCATCTTTCCAAAGGTACTATGTTGCTTGCCAGGGTAAATGTGTACAAACATTCTCCCCTGCCCATAAAATATAATCCCACCATGGCATGGTTTAGAGTCCAGCGGTTCTCAACCTGTGGGTCGCAAACAATGAAAATACATCCTGCATATCAGATATTTACATTACGATTCATAACAGTAGCAAAATTACAGTTACGAAGTAGCAACGAAAATAATTTTATGGTTGGGGGTCACCACAACATGAGGAACTGTATTAAAGGGTCGCGACATTAGGAAGGTTGAGAACCACTGGTTTAGACAATCTAATATAATTTGGTGCCAGTGGTCAACTCCGACACCCAGTCCCAAATACACCAACCTTTTGTATTACAAACAGGTGTTGTTCTTTTTATAGTTTCAAGCCTTTGTGTATGTTGTCCACTTGATAGGAAATGTCCTTAACTTTTCAACCTGGCAGACACCTCCTCACCCTTAACCCTCTGAGTGCCAACCAATATCCTAGGAACTATGCTAAAATTGCCAAGGCATTTTTGCTGATTTTACAGCAGTTTAGGAAAAAAAATTATGAATGACAAGTAAATGAAGTTACATATTCAATATCTTCCACAAAATCGTCATCTTCACAGCAAGAATTGACATATTTAGCAATATCATCATCACTAATAAAAGCAGACTTAGAACTGGACTCTGTAGGAGGAGCGCGATAGCGGTCCCGGCACTTTTGGCGAAAGACAGGAGGAGCCCGATCGCGCTCCCCGGAACTCTAGGGGTTAAGACCGTGCAGCAGAGCTGCCTCTGGCCTGGGCATGCATCCTTCCTTCTCTCTATGTAATCACAACACTTTGCCCTGACCTTTGTACAGTCTTACGAATCTGAATCAAACATGTTACTAAAGTGAGCTTCCTGAGAGCCAGACTGTATCTTTACTGCTCAGCACAGGGCTGGACACGAAGAAAACACTACATGTTTATTACATGAATAGCCAGGTTGCCTGGACCAGGAGATAAACCTATCCAACTTTATAAAAACGAGATTCCATCTGGTCTGCTCTCCACCACAAATTTTATGCACGCCCTCCCTTCCCCCTTTCTGCCAATACTCACAAATGATAAAATAGCTTCTGTGGAAATATGTTATACTTATGGTAATCAAGAAAAAACAGTTCTGGATGGTCAAGGATGCGGAAAAGGTAGATAGCCTTATTTGCTTCAAACCATCTGTCTTTCACTTCGTTCCCCTTTCACTTCCATCTGGTCAAAACAACTCAATTTTCACTAATGTTAAAATGTATATGCTTCCTGGAAGAGAAAGAGCTGGGCCTTGGAACAGCCTTTTTCAAAACTAATTGTGCACTTTAGGTAGTCAAACTATTGAATGAGCTTACTCTACCTGGTACAGAGCTGGCTCTTCTGAGAAGAGAAACCACCACTCCAACAATTTTCTACAAGAAGACAGTGACAAACTTCAATAGGGGCCGAGAGGTCCCAAATGTTGTAGAACCAACAGACACCTGAAGGCCGAAGCTAAGTGAGCTTAAAGTCATGAACACTCTACTCAGAGCCCCAAAGTGCCCATGACATTGAGTTTAGGTACACTGATCAGAATTAGTATAGAAGTTGTTTATCACAGACAGAGATTCAATGTACACAAGGATTAAAAAGCAGAAAGATAACTCAAGGAAGAGCTATATTAATGATCACTTTTACAGCAATAATTTTAGACCTATCCCAATTTTTTAAAAGAAGGGAAATTAGCTTTATAGAAATGCTAAACTAAGGTTAAACATCCAGATCAGCTTACTCTTTAAGGAGCTATGCCTTTTTCTAATGAACAGAAAGAATATACCTTTAGTATTACTTCACTTTGGTAAAAAGGTAACACACGCACACAGACACACAGCCCAGTAAAATGAAAGGCCCTTGGTTGCTGAGTAATCGAGATTTGGGGCAGCCATGGGTCTTGCCCTCCACACAGAGGGGCAGAAGAGGCCAGTCTGAGGGAGCGGGAGTGGAACAATCCTGGGTCAGGCTCCTGTGAGGCCAGATGGTCTTCCTGTCCTCGAGGCTCTAGGACAGTGGTTCTCAACCTTCCTAATGCCGCGACCCTTTAATACAGTTCCTCATGTTGTGGTGACCCCCAACCATAAAATTATTTTCGTTGCTACTTCATAACTGTAATGTTGCTACTGTTATGAATCGTCATGTAAATATCTGATATGCAGGATGTATTTTCATTGTTACAAACTGAACATAATTAAAGCATAGTGATTAATCACAAAAACAATATGTAATTATATATGTGTTTTCCGATGGTCTTAGGCGACCCCTGTGAAAGGGTCGTTCGACCCCCAAAACGGTCACGACCCACAGGTTGAGAACCACTGCTCTAGGAGATACCTTTTTATTGTCTCTACTCATCTCTCTCTTATCTAAGTTTTAGGGGGATTCTTCTGTTCCTTTCAACAAAATGTTCTCTAAGATCACACATATTATCAAATTGTTTTCCAAAGAGTTATATCAATTTACATTGGCATCCGAAATATATAAGGATGCCAAATCCAAAATGTAAGCATTCAAGAAATTTTTGCCAATGTAATAAGAGAATATTTATTTTGTAAATTGATTGCCAGTTATAGAACACTTTTTTCTCATGTATTAGTCATTTGTGTTTCTTCTTTTTTGAAATATCACATTCATGTTCTTTGACAATTGCTAAGTACCTAAGGGCTTCTTAAAGGCAGTAACACAATTCTCCCTCTTCATCTCTTTGAATTTTTTCATTTCTATACCCCTTCTGCTACTGCAATATTTACATTTCATATATGTGTGAAACATATATGTGTGTGTGTGTGTGTGTATATATACATATATACACACATATGTGTAAATATAGCCCAGGTTAATGCAATAGCTTTCTAATTAAAGAAAACTGAACATAAAAGCTAAGAATATAGAATTGAAGCCAGAATGGATCAGGGTTTTTATTCCAGTTCATCATTTAATTATTAGTGAACTTGAAAATATTATGTATCTCATAACAAGAGTTTTATTTGTTCAGTTAGGATAAATTCCACTTATTTCAGGTGTTTGTTAGAAATGAAATGAGAAAACACTGCAAGTTTACATAGCAATTACAGTAGTTGTACTATAAGTGCATTAAAACGTGCTCAAGTTGATGCCGAATCGGTTTGGCTCAGTGGATAGAGCGTTGGCCTGCGGACTGAAGGGTCCCAGGTTCGATTCCGGTCAGGGGCATGTGCCTTGGTTGCAGGCACATCCTCAGTGGGGGGTGTGCAGGAGGCAGCTGATCAATCTCTCTCATCGATGTTTCTGACTCTCTGTCCCTCTCCCTTCTTCTCTGTGGAAAATCAATAAAATATATATTTTTTAAAAAGCGTGCTCAAGTTGAACCATAGACACTTTGCAGATATAGAAAACAGATGTACAAGAGAGCTCACAAAAACAGGTGTGAAAGTTTAAGTTGTTCAGGCAGCTTGACCCCAATTCTCACGTGCCCTGTAGTAGAAATGAGGAGGGGTCATGAACCTGCTGTTCCCTTATATTCATACAGCATGATCCCTAAATGAAAACACAGATTATTTCATCTCACGCCCAAGCAAAGCAGCAGCAATTCCTTCCAACCCTGGGAAGACACCCACTGGGTTGGACTTAATGAGAGAGTTGATTCCCCCAGCTATGGCTTTCTAAGGGATTGCTCAAGAACTTTTGGACTCTGCAGATTTTACTTTATGTGCAGCTTTAGAATCTAAATATCAAGAATAAAATATGACTTAGCTGTATTGTGGTGGTGATGATAGAAGAAACATTATTTCCTGCTACGGATGAAGAGGAAGAGGAAGACGATGAAGATGAAAAGAGTAATTCAGCCTGCCTTGGATAATCCCTCCAATGTTTGCATTACTTAAACTACCAGTTGTCTTTTTAGACCCCAAAACTGAAGATCTATTCTTTGAATGTTTAAAAGTAGTGAAAGATTCCCCATTCTTTACAGGATACAGTAAAAACATCGATGCAAATCAAGATCTCCACTCTCAAATCCCACCCTATCTTACCTCAAATTCTGCATTCAGATACTAGCACTTCCCAGGCCCATCATGCCGACTTGCTTTTGCCGCCTAGGAGGAGAGGCCATCTCTCCTGCTTCTGTCCCCTGCACCCCTGCTCCACCGTGACACCAATGACAGGAATGCAATTGATTGGTCAACAGATTGTTACCTGAGCACTGTGAGCGCTGACCAAGTCTAATCATGTTCTTTATCTAGAATCTAGCAAGGGCAGAGGGACATACAAAAAAAAGTTCTTTTGGAGGTAACGAATATGTTTATGGCATAGATTGTGATGATGGCTTTGCAAGTGTATATTTATCTTCCAAACTCATCAAGTTGTATCCCTTAAATATGTACAGCTTTTTGTATATCAGTCATACCTCAATAAAGTGCTTTTTTAAAAAAAAGTTTGTTGAATAAATGAACGTAAGGGATGAGAGAATGAATGGGAGAGATCAAATTAAAAATTATCCTGTACAGAGAAGGTGAATAGTTCTCTGGGCTTCCACTGCCAACGGTAGCAAATACTTTAACATCCACGGGATTATTATTGATGCCTCTTACAGAACATCACAACTATCCCCATCATCTCTAGCGCTAAGTGGGTTTCTGGATATTAACTCCTTAAATACCGATAATAACCCTGTAAGTTCTAACAATGGGGGAAACCGGTTTAGAGAAGTTAAGTAACTTGGCTACACTCCTCCAGGTGGCCAGTACGTGTGTGTGTGGGGGGGGTGGGGGGGGCTAACTCTAGGTCTGCTTGTGCTCTTCACCACTGTGCCAGCCCATTTAACTCTGATTTTGAAAAAGAACATATATTCATGATCAAGTGCTGAAAGAAGAGACAACACATGCTGTAGTGTTGCAGCACTAACTGAACACAGAATGAACCAGATGACAGGCTTTCCTCAATTTCCACTTGAATAAAGTGGAAATAACCACACACCCCCTACTCCTGGATTCTAATTATTTGTGTCTCAGCTTATCTAAGTCCTCCCCAGATAAGCATTTTCTGATGACCCACTCTAAAGTTTGCTACCCGAAAATCCCTCTGTAACACACATCGTGTTTGTCTTCATATACTTACCACTATTTGAAATTACATTGTTCACTTATTTGTGTTTTATGTCTCCCTTCTTTATTATGTAAGTTTCACTAAAGACTGTGTCCATTGTGTTCTGTGTCCTATCCTCTGACACTGGCAAAGAATAAAATGTTAAATAAATATTTGATGAATGAATGCAAGGTCAACACTGGTAATAGTAACACAGCCAAAGAAAGAATGTCTCCATAGGTGGTAGGGTGGCCCAAGGTGCTCCCAAATTAGAGCAGGTGGGTGGGGTGAGGGGAGCAAAGGGAAGGGAGGCGGGGTAAGCAAGCACAGGTTGTCTATCCATCAATCACTGTCCACAGAAGAGGGCGCATTAACCCACAATAGGAATGTACAATGCAGGTGACAAGCGTGCCCTAGAGTGGAACTATATTTGTCCTTCAGGCTGTCCTTCCTTTGTGCTCCACCTCACCTGCTCTGGGCTCCACAATCACCAAGCAGCATTGTGATCATCATTTTACTTCTATAAATATGGATGTAAGGGAGAGAACTTGAAACTAAAAAGCACAAAGATCTAGTTGGTTTGGCAGTTAAAGTTTTTTTTTAAAGCATAGGCATCTATAATGAGAAAGAGATCTGTTTCTTATGACCTTGGTTATTGGGAGGATCATCTTTCAAAGCTGCTCTCCCTCTGGGCAGACTGAAAATCACATTTGTGTGACTTTAAGGTGACACCTTAGGGGTCCACTCCTCGTAAGGGTAGAAACGTAGGAAGACAGTTGATCTTGCCCCCTGTCTTTGCATTTAACACACACTACTCAACATTAGCTGTTTCTGCAATGCAAGTTTGGTGACCCTGGGTAAGTTGCTTAATCTTTATGGGCCTCAGATTCTTCTCTGTAAAACAAGAGAGCTAAAAATGAGATGATCCTGACAGATCTTTAAATTATAGGAGACTACACCTCTAGCAATGTATAATAGAAATCCAAAAAATCCAATAGAGTCCATCTGTTTGCCTTCTGGGAATATATCTTGTCACATGATTTCATTATTCTGAATTCAGCACAAGAAAATTGGTGGGGGGAAAAAAAGTAAAAAGGATTTAAACAGACAAGAAGGAAGAAGGGAAGGAAACAACTGTTATAGGGGAGTCAGTAACTCAACACATTTGTTACCAAATAATTAGCCCCATAGAATGGGGGTTATTCACAAAATATGGAACTTTTCTCAGAATAAGGTATTGCCAGATACCCTCCTTCAACTCCATCAAGCCATTCCTGGGCTTCAAGTGGTGGCAACTGAGTGGGAAAGGAATAAGTGCATTATACCAAACTGTTCCAAGGATCTGCAGCTGCCTACATAGACCGATTTACTGCCAATTTATAGGAAGTTTGCCTTTTTGATTTTCAGAAAGCATAGAAGCAGTTATAAAAACAGAAGAGGAAGCATCTCTGAAGAAAACTGCTGCTGAAAATCAAATATATGGCACATTCATACAGAGAGAAATCCTGTAAAATGCAGCAACCTCCTGTGAGCCATAGCTTTTTTGGGTGAGTTTACACTGTTCAGATGCACACTTTATATACAGGCTTCACATCCTATAGTTCTCTCTCTAATAGAGAGGGAACTTTTTAATTTACTGACTTGAAAGAGAAACATCAATTTGTTGTTCCACTTATTTATGCATTCATTGGTTATTTCTTGTATGTGCCCTAAACAGAGATCGAACCTGTAACCTTGACGCATTGGGACAACACTCTAACCAACTAAGCTACCTGGCAGGACCCTGTAGTTCTATATTTAACGCAGTCATACAAAATTATACAAATGCACAAAATTAATTCATTCTAAATATTTCTTGAACCCATGGCAATACAGAATTGTGGGAGAGGGCAGTTTTCAGTATCTCTCTTTTTTTAAAATATATTTTTATTTCAGAGAGGAAGGGAGAGGAAGAGATAGAAACATCAATGATGAGAGAGAACCATTGATCGGCTGCCTCCTGCACATTGAACCGAGCCTGCAACCCAGGCATGTGCCCCTGACCGGAATTGAACCTGGGACCCTTGGGTCCACAGGCTGACACTCTGTCCACTGAGCCAAACCAGCCAGGGCAATATATCTCTTTTTAAATGTCATGTAGAATGAAAACAGCTTCAACACCAGAGACATGTGAACATAGCAGCATCCGCAGATTCCTTTTCCCTTCAAATCCCTGAAAAGTCCATCTGTGAGACTTCAAGGTGACATTGACTGCTCTGCTCCTCATAAGGGTAACAATGCAGGAAGTCAGTTGACCTTACCTCGTATCTTTGCATTCAACATGCAATACCCAACATTATCTGTTTCTGCAATGCAAGTTTTGTGACCCTGGACAAGTTGCTTAATCATTATGAGCCTCAGATTCTTGTCTGTAAAATGAGTTAAAAATGAGATGATCCTGAGAGCGCAGACAGCTCATGGGCCAAATGGACCACGATGACCAAAGATGGTTAACTTCAAAAAAATGGATTATAAATCTATACCCCAAAAGCAAATAGAGAGACTCAATTTAGAGGTTAGACAGAAGGTGGCAATAAAACATAGGAGAGAAATGTAAGCTCTAACAGCTGTTCATTAACTCTTTAGTCTACTTGTCCAATTCTAAGTCAAGCCAGGCAGCATTCCAGCATCATGTGTCAAGGAAAAAGCAGAAAAACCCGACTATTTGCACTGACCTAGTGGTGGATTGATTTGCTATCTGCTTAGAGCCTTAGACTGTTATAAATTTGAGTCACTCCAAGCACTTTATTCAGAGTTTCTGATTTGTCATCTATATAACACTTGTAAAATAAATAACTTTGAATAGGGGTAGCTTTACATGTTTATAAACACTACTGGAAAGTTGTCATTTAGTGACATCTTAAAGTGGGACTGGAGGACTGAAAAGCATCGAGCCATCTCAGAGTCTGAAAAGCTGGAAGAAGTCTCGGAACTCACGGAAATCGAGCACCTTTCCCCACCCTCACAGACAAGGACAGCGAGAACCAGAAAGTCACTCTTCAGAGCGGCTCCGAGAACTCAGTATATTTTAAACGCGTTACCACAAGACTGTGGACACAGGGTGGTGGGTCTTACCACTGACAATGATTGTGAATAGAAGCGAAATCTCACCATGGGCAATAAAAAAAAACACACCACTAGGTCCAAAAGCCACATCCCTCCCAGTGAACTACAGGTCACACGGCCGTGCAGCCCTCACCCTCGGCAACACTGGCTGGGATCGCAGGCGCTCCAGGGACTGTCCCTGCTGCCCACTCCTCTTCATAACTTCAGGAAGTATAACCCTAAGTTCCTGTCCGTGGCTATGGAACAAAGTTTTTTCTCTAACGTATCTTGAACGCCTTATGGCTTTATTTATTTAATTACTCCGAAAACTCAGTCAAGGAACATAAGAAATATGCTTAAAAGTGCCTGCCCATATCCATAAACCATCGGGATCAAATGACAAACACCCACTTAAAAATACACAATTAAACTTCAATTCAGTAACAACAAAAAAATAGTAAGAAAACTCACAAACACTAGAGAACTTGAAAAGTGATAGATTTACGCAGCCCAACTCAACTGCTTAAGTAACTACAACCCAGGCACACGAATGCTCTCACACTTCACACCCATTCAATCGCAGGCTTTTTCAGGTTTGCTTTCACATTATCTTATTTCCTTCCGAAACTTATATTGCTTATGAATGACTGACATTTGTGCCTGAAAATTTCATCTCAACAATACCAGATTAGCTTAAAAGTTTTTACAGATGCTAAGAAAAATTCCAGCCAGACATGCATCTATTATTATTGAAAAAATACGCTCTTTTTTAGAGCTAGCAGCTACCTAATAAAATTTTGCATATTTAAAAAACTTAAACTAGTAGTAACAATAATAATGTATAGAGGTCAATAAACACAAAAGGTAAGGATTTTAAAGTCAGCCACAATTCATACCAAGAACTCACAACTGACAATCCTGAAAAGCTGTTCTTGAAGTAAGAACATGAGTCCTTGACCAATACAAGGTTATCTAATTTTATACTTATCATTTAAAAAAAGAAAATTAAACAAGTAGGGTCTGTTAGCAATGACCTTGTCTAGCCCTCTGAGCAGCCAGTGATGCGAGTGTCCAAGATGACAGCTGAAAAGCACTATCAGAGTGACTACAGCTGCATAAGCAAAGCCTGTCCTTGCAACCCTTCCTATAGCAAATAAAAATGGCAGACCCAGCCGGGCTCACAGCGCCCTGGCGCTGTGGTTTAAAGGATAGGAAAACTTACACAAAAGAAGTACCCAGAGTACAGACAGCACTCCTTTTGTTTTTCACTTTTATATTTTAGGGCACAGTATCAGGGAAGGGGACACAATGCTGCCTTGCAAAGGACATAGAAGTCCCTTGTTTGAGCTACCAACCTCTTAGCCACCCAGAAAAATGTCAGTCATCCATCTGTGAGCACCAAAATCTCCTTCTACTGCTCACAATATGCATCACACATTTCCAGGGGCTGTTGAAACAGAAAAAAAAAAAGAAACACAAAGGAAGCCCTTGAAATAGAAGCAGATCTTCCTAGCTTTGCCCCTTCCTGTATTAGTGTGCCTGCAAGCCTGCCCGCCCTTAAAAGCACTGTCACATTGTTTCCACATGCTCGGGCCCTTGAAACTTGTGCAAAAGCATTGCACAATAAAAGTGCATAAGCATCACATTTCAAAACATGACCTAATGATGGTAGGTCAGTCTTATGGGCCAGAATAATCATTAATGAAACCATAACCTACAAATGTCCCTGACCTGAGACATTTTCTTATTTGAAGAATAGGCACTGAACACGTGGCCATGGGAGTATTTCAAAGAGAATATCGGTATAATTCATTCTGAGAAACTATGAAAAATGACAGTCTTTTTGCCACTTTCAGAGGACATAAAACAATTACACAGGCACACAAAAAAATTGTAAAAGATGAAAGAATAATTCTTTCATTTTTCCGACATTAACATGTCATCGTACAGGAGCTGCTTAAAATCAATACAATAGAAGTGTGTAATGCTGGCAATTTCTTTCAGAAGAGCTTATTGCTCCCTTTGCTTGGACCGCATGGACATAATGCCCGACACCAAATGTGGTACAAACTGAATACACAGTACCATGGTTACTTACCTTATAAAAGCCGAATTTATTCCTCTTGGTTAGAAGTCACAAATGGTGGAAGCAGAACACCCTTCATTTGTTTTTCCAGCGAGCCAAATCTAGCCTCCCATTAACCCAATCCATTGCAGATAATTTCACAGGGCACGCACTCCCCTGCTTCCCCCAGTTCCCAGCCCAGCAAGGATAATCACATTCTGGGGGGGAGTGAACAGATGGTGGATTCCATGGTAACCAGCCCTCCTAAGGCGATTGGTAGAAGTGTGTGACTACTGCTTATTGGGTAACAATTGCTGTCTTTGTGCTCCAGCCTTGCAAATCCTAAAGGACGGAACATATAGCCCCACTCACATGCGCAGGGCTTGCCCAGCAGGTGTCTGGCTATTTAAACAAGGCAATGCCGGCCAATTAAAAGCTTTCATTGGTGCTACAAAGTCCTAGCACTTCAGAGAGTGTCATCTGCTCCTTCAAGGAGAAAGGTCACAAGAAGCTTAACTGGACACACAGGAAACAGAACTTGAAAGTTAACCTGAGAATTTATGGTAAAGCATTCTAGAAATCTAAGGTGCATCAGCACGTCATTTTCTGATTTGCAATCCACAGCAAAAGTGAAACCGGTTTTGTATTTAGAAAAGATTTTTCAAACAAAAATAATTTTCAAAATTGCAAAACGATAGTATATTAGTTTGAAAACACAAGTTTTCAAAAGCAATTGTTTTATGAATCATGTAATAATTATTTTTAAATACTTGTAGTATAAATTCATGTTTACTGTGCTGATGGGGTGGTGGCAGGCTATTCAATTTTAAATTTTCATCAGAGCCCTACTCAAAATCTCTGGTTATTACGTTCGTTCTACTGGGTTTTAATTTTTTTCTGTATCCATGAAAGTTAAATGCTGATTCAGCAGGAGAAGAGTAACCATAATGATCAACCAATCAGAACATGTCCTTAGAAGAGCAAAACGGCTGGAAACCAAATATACCAAAGTCAATCATTAGGGATATTGCACAAACCTAAAACAGATAAGCTCTTGGCACTCAAAAAATCTATCAAGCCTGGCCCATGTGGCTCAGCTGGTTGGGTGTGGTCCATGCACTGAAGGGTTGCCAGTTTGATTCCAGGTCAGGGCACTCGCCTGGGTTGCTGGCTCAGTCCTTGGTAGGGGGGGCCTGCAGGAGGCAGCCAATCAATATTTCCTCTCACATCGATGTTTCTCTCTCTCCATTCCCTTCCTCTCTCTCTCAAAATCATTATTTTTAAATCTATTAAAAATAAAGTTTTAAAAGGGCAAGGGGAGGACTAATTGGAACAAGCCTAAAGCAAGAACAAAACAAAAGTGGTAAGCTGTGATTAGACTTTTAGGTATTAATTGCCTCCTTACTTTGCAGCTCCCCCTTATCTTAAATTTAGGATTTCTTTTTTTGGCATGCCCAGAAATGAGACTCAAATATTGAAAGGAAAAAGACAAAATTATTATTCACAGGTGATATGAGTCTATTCCTAGGGGGGGAAAAATCAAAGAAATCAAGTAGGATATGAATTATAGTACTAGAAGTTTAATAAGTAGTCAAATATGTCAATGTATAGTAATTCCTTTATAAGAGCAAAACTATCAAAATACCAATGAAAAGGAGTTTACTGACAATGCCAACAAAAAGTAATGACACTTGGGAAAAATATTACCAACAAATGTGTGTGATGTACGTGGAGAAAAAGAATGAATGTTTATTGGGAAAATAAAGGGAAAACCAAATGGAGAGACATAATGTGATACTAGATACAAAGACCCATTTTAATGATGCCAAGTCTTCCCAAAAGACTTCTAGTTTTCTAGTAAATATATTATATATATTATATACATATATGGTGGGCAAAAGTAGGATTCCAGTTGTGAATACTCAAAGCAGTTTATTCTTATATTATATATTTATTTATTATTGCATTATTTTCCATACAAACTACAGTAAACCTACTTTTGCCTCACTGTGTGTGTGTGTGTGTGTGTGTGTGTGTGTGTGTAGTCTGCTAATAAAATTTCCAACATACAATTTTACAAAGCGATTGAAGTTTATTTGGATTTTTTAAAGATGAAGATCCCAACGAAAATTCTATGAAGGGAGTAATGGCTAAAATAACTAACCAAATTTTAAAAACATGTTATAAATGCCACAAATATACAGATACATCCCAAACTTATAATTTGGGGACAAACCAGACTCCTACATCTAACTACCTATTGAACATCTCTACCTAGCTGTTTAATAACTATCTCAAACATACCATATTTCAAAACTCAGCTCCTGGTTTTCTCCCCAAACCTGCTCCTCCTACATCCTTTACTATTTTAGGAATGGCAACTCCACCCTTCCAATCACTCGGGCTAAACGCCTAGGAACCCATCCTTGACTTCTCCCTTTCTGACACCTCACATCCAACCTGACAGCTCAGGTTGTGGGTTATTCCAATCTGGCCACTTCTTACCACCTCCATCACTCTCAGCTTGTTTAGGCCACACCATCTCTCACCTGGATTCTTTAATAACTTCTTAATTAAACTCTGTTTCCAACTCGCTCCCTACAGACTGTAAAACCTAAGCAGATAATGCCATTTCTCTTTCCAAAACCAACTGCCCCACTGCACTAGGAATAAAAGCTCTGTTCTGTATGATGGCTTAAAAAGCCCTTCATAACTTGCTCCTTACCCCATTATCTCACTAACCCATCTCCTATGACCCTCACCTGCCTTCCCCAAGCTCTCCAGGCAGAGTGTGACATTTTGTCCTCCAATCTGCCCTTTCGCAGTAATTTGGACAGTGATGTCATTTACCACAGGACAGGAGTGACCTGTACACATCTCCCTCCCCAGACTGTGAGTCTCTCAAGGCCAGGACTATGCCATTCTGAGTTCTGTGTTCCCAATACCAAGCAAAGATCCTGGCACATAGTGAGCGCTTATCGAATCCGCTGACTGAGTAACAGTTTGCTGCAGAAGTTTTTTTCCAAGTACAAAATCAGAGGCAACCTAAGAATCTAATAACAGATAAATAGTTAAACAAATAAGAATGCATACAACTTGATGGAGTATCATGCAGCTATTAAAAATATGGTCATAAAGACTATATGACAAAAGGGAAATACTGATGGCATATTAATAACAATGTACAATTTACTGAGTCCCTAGTATGTGCTAGGCACTATAATAAGAACTTGACAAATATTTTATTGAAATTTCACAGGGACTATGATGCAGGTATTAGTATCCTCATTTTTTAGCTGTGAAAATTGAGATTCAGAAATTAAGCTCTGCCCTGCAACTCATCACTGAGACTAGAACCTCTCATTTGAGGGCAAAACCTAGGTCTAAGTCATTATGCTATACCACCTCCTAGAAATTGGGGGGAAAACACACACACACACACACAACTAAATAACTTACTATGAACAACTACATAATAAGGAAAAGATTCTTAGGAACAAAAGCCTAGACTTATCTACCTCAAAATTTTAAGAACAATTGTGAAAAAGAAATATTGGTGACATTTTTCTTTCCTGTTTTCCAAAATTTTTAATGTCATAAATAATAATTTCCTAAAATTATTATGTATTCCTCCGATACATATTTTTCAATGTTCACTTCACTGTGTTCTCGGGCGAATCTGCTAACTAGCAAGACACAATAAAAATACTAAAAAGAAGTTGGCTTGCAGTTTCTAGAAAATTGATTCTATGGGAATTACTCAGAAAGGAAAACAATGGCAGGTCTAAGCAAGGCAAGTAAGTGTCCTCTTCAGCTCCAAGTTCACCTCTGAGTGCTCCGACATTGACTCCACAATAGTACTTCAAGCCACACTGCCCGGGACCTCACAATTGGGCCCCCACATATAAGCTGTAGGGCACATGACAAAGAGCCAATAGTCCCCATAAAGGTTCTCGAGATAAAAAGGTATTGAGAAAGCAGGGAAGCCCGATAATTTATCTTCTTCAAATACTGGGCAGGCAGCGGCGTTGCCTTGAATCTGCTGGAGCAGCCATTGTGCCAGCTAAGCAGTGATCAAATGACCTTGGGACTGCTGTTCTCCCTCTGCTCACTATTGAATATGCCCAGTTTCATGCGCCCTTACTCAGCCTCTCTTTTCTCTGGTAAAAAGCTTACACAGAAGACACACTAAGTCAGAGGTTCTCAGACTTATTTGAAATTATGGAGGCCTCAGCATCTCAGTAACTTTTTCATGGCTCCCTAAGTCAAGAAAATACCTAAGTGCTCCATTTATTAAGTATTTCATATAAAAAATTTAGTAACTATTTTTGTCCTAGCAACTTAGCATCATTTTAAAATATCATAAGTGCAAGAAAATTTAATTTTTTTTATTCCATTCTTTAATCACTGATACCTCTTATTAATAAGATGTGGGTGCCTATTGGGCCCTGCACAGCCTCTCACACCATAGGGGAGCAATTTTCAACCAATGTGCTGCAAGAATTTTTAAAACATGCAATGCCTGACTATTTAGTCAGGGGCACTGACCTCTTTTCCCTTAGATTGTCAAATAACAAAATGACAACAGCCAACAAACAATAGCTGTTGGGTGTGAATGAATCAAAATTATACCAAAAAAATTTATTTTGTCAGATTGGCAAAAAAATATATTTTTTCTTGTGCCACAGAATTGTAGTAATTAGTTTATGTGTGCCATGAGATGAGAAGGGTTGAAAATTGCTGCCATAGGATCATATTAAACATCGTCATGCTAATTTCTTGCTCCACATTGGTTTTCACCAGGTACTTGCTTATTATCACTGTAAACTGCTAAAACTTCAGCTCTGCAAAACTAAGGTGTCATTGAAAGAAACACAATCTAATATTAAAACTGTGAACCACCATTTCCATAGTATTCGATAGATGTCTGTTTCCCTTGAACTTTTTAAATACCCTGCAGCTGGCACCCTGTGAATAGACAGCAGGGTCCCAGACCACCTAGGCACATGTTTTGGGAATGAAGTTTTTAAGCCCTTAGCTTTTGTGAAGCCCAATAATACAAAGACTAACTAGAAATTCAGAAACCTAAAATGGTTCCTGTAAGGACAGAAAAAAAAAAGGGCTTTCTTTTTCCTTGCTGTGGCTTTCCATAATTTATAAGAAGCACCCAGTAATTAAACTCCAAGATTATTAGCTTTTCTGATTCAAACAGCCCCTCTATTCAAGCTGCAAGACAAGATAAACTACTCTCAAGGCTACATTCTTGCATCTTCCTCCTCCCTGCTGTTTTAACTACTCAGGGATAATTCACACCAAAGAGTCTCTAGTTCAATGGTTCTCAACCTTCCTAATGCTGCGACCCTTTAATACAGTTCCTCATGTTGTGGTGACCCCCAATTTCACTGTTATAGGTTGAACATAATTAAAGCATAGTGATTAATCACAAAAACAATATGTAATTATATATGTGTTTTCCAATGGTCTTAGGCGACCCCTGTGAAAGGGTCATTTGACCCCCAAAGGGGTGGAACAACCCACAGGTTGAGAACCACTGCTCTAGTTAGTAGAAATTCTCTACCCCACTCCTCCTCTTCAGCCTTTCTTGAACTCTTCATAACTTTTGCTCTAAGCATGTTTTACAGGCTTAGGAAAAATACTGATAAGACACCTCCCTAGGATATCTGCCTGGACTGTCTCCTGAAAAGCAAACAAACCACACATACCCCCCTGGTGTCCACTCTGTTTCAGCCCTAAATCCTCCTCCCTTTTTTCTCACTTAGCAACAGCCATTACCCTTTAAAAGGGGAAACCACCTTTTGTTTTTTGCCCCTGTATTGATTAACAATGCACCGGCCTTTCCCTCTCTTAGAAAGTAAAAATGAACTTACTCTCTGCATCTCTTCTTTTAGTTGTGAATTCTTTCACAGCCCACATCACCAGCCAAACCCTAACAGTCCCTGCTTAGCTACTCATATGACACACGCACGCCATTTACCCTCTCTAGTCCTGCGCTTCAGTCACAAAATGAGGGAGCGAGGTTAGATCATCTCCAAAGATCTCTTCTGTTCTAAAATAATAAGAATAAATGTTAGAGGAGGGAGGGTTCTTTCTCATTCTTACTGGTTTCAGAGGGAAAGGAGAAAGGGTGAGAGCAGCAAGGACAAGAACAAATATTTATTTTACAGAAGAAAACGGCAAACTAAAATTTTCTGGGTTCAACCCTTAGGTGTAGTATGACAAAGATTAGAGCGGGAGGTGTGACTGAAGTACCAGGTGAGACAGCAACTATACCTGCCCAAAGATACCATGTAGGGTCCACTCTGAGTGACAGTGCCGCCAGCCCTGCTCTTTCCACGTTCTCTTTCACCTCTCCAAAGGCACCCAGCCCCAGTAGAAGAAGCCACAAGTTCTGGATTGCTGATAGCTCCAATCAGGGGACTCAGGCCAGTCACAAATAGCATCTTATATTGTCCTGCACTAGAGATTGGAACTTGTAGCCAATCTACCTAATACATAGACACAAACCCAAACAGGCAGCCAAAATGGGGAGACAAAAATACAAGCCCCAAATGAAAGAACAAGAGACTTCTCCAGAGGAAGAGCTAAATGAAATGAAGATAAGACATTTATCAGACATAGAGTTCAGAAGAATAATGGCAAGGATGCTCAACAGCATGAGAAAAGATATAGTAACTATGAAGTATGACATAGCACTAATAAACAACACAGTGGATGGAATACATAGCAGATTAGGAGAAGCTGAGGAATGGACCAGTGAATTAGAAGACAGGATAGAAAAAAATCACTCAATCAGAGAACCAAAAAGAAAAAACAATTAAAAACCAGGAGGATAGCTTAAGGGAGCTGTGGGACAATAGGAAATGTAATAATATTCATACCGTAGAAATACCAGAAGGAGAAGAAAGTGAGAAAGGGATAGAGAATGTGTTTGAAGAAATAATGGCAGAAAACTTCCCTAACCTGGTGAAGGAAAAAGTCATAAAAGTTCAGAAGGCACAGAGAGTCCCAAGCAAGAAGAATCCAAATAGGCCCATGCCTAGACACATCATAACTAAAATGCCAAAAATTAAAGACAAAGAGAGAACCTTAAAGGCAGCAAGACAAAAGCAATTTTTTACCTACAAAGGAGCGCCCATAAGGCTGTCAGCTGATTTCTCATCAGAAAATCTACAGGCCAGAGGGGAGTGGTATGAAGTACTCAAGGTAAGGAAAAGCAAGTATCTGAAACCAAGAATACTATATCCAGCAAGGCTATCATTCAAAATAGATGGTGAAATAAAGAGCTTCCCAGACCAAAAAAAAAAAAAAAAAAAAAAAAAAGGCTAAAGGAGTTTATCACCACCAAACCTGTCCTGCAAGAAATGCTAAAGGAACTACTGTAATGAGAAGAAGAAATACAGAGAGAAACTTAGGTGTAAAGAATTAAAATGGCAATAAATAAGTGCCTATCATTAATAACCTTAAATGTAAATAGAGTAAATGTTCTAATCAAAAGACATAGGGTAGCTGAATGGATACAAAAGCATGACCCAATTATATGCTCTCTACAAGAGACCCACCTCAGAACAAAAGACTCACACAGGACGAGAGTGAAGAGATGGAAAATTTTTCCCATGCAAATGGAAACAAAAAGAAGCTGGAGTGGCAATACTCATATCTGACACAACAGACTTCAAAATGAAGGCCATCACAAGAGACAATAAAGGTCACTACATAATACTAAAGAGATCAATCCAATAAGAGGATATAACCCTGGTAAACACATGTGTACCCAATATAGGAGCATCTAAATATATATATAAACAA
>NW_005357806.1:1444210-1480599 GCF_000412655.1 Myotis brandtii | reverse complement strand
CTTTTAGAGGACTTTAAGGGAGAGATCAACAGCAATACAGTCATGAAACCATAAAAATCCTAGATGAAACCATAGGCAGCAAAATCTCAGACATCTCTCATAGCAATATGTTTACAGATACATCTCTGAGGGCAAAGGAAACTAAGGAGAAAACAAAAAGCTTCTGCCTAGCAAAAGAAAACCAACAAAATGAAAAGAGCTCACCGTATGGGAGAACATATTTGGCAATGATACAGCTGATAAAGGTTTAATATCCAAAATAGAAAAAGAACTCATACAACTTAACAAAAGGAAGATTAACAATACAATTTAAAAATGGGCAAAGGACCTAAATAGACACTTCTCCAAAGCAGACATACAGATGGCCAAGAGACATATGAAAAAAATGCTCAGAGTCACTGATCATCAGAGAGATGTAAATTAAAATGACAATGAACTATCACCTCACACCTGTCAGAATGGCTACCATCAACAAATCAACAACTGGAAAGTGCTGACGAGGATGTGGAGAAAAGGGAACCCTAGTATACTGTTGGTGAGAATGCAGACTTGTGCAGACATTATGGAAAACAATATGGAGTTTCCTCAAAAAATTAAATATGGAACTGCATTTGACCCAGTGATCCCATTTCTAGGAATGTATTCTTTAGAAACCCGAAACACCAATCAGAAAGAATGTATGCACCCCTATGTTCATAACAGCACAATTTGTAATAGCTCAGGTCTGGAAAACAGCCCAGGTGTCCATCAGTAGATGAGTGGATAAAAAAAAAAAGCCTTGGTACATTTACACCATGGAATACTATGCAGCAGTAAAAAACAACAACAACAAAAAAAGGATCTCTTACCCTTTGAGACAGTATGGAGGGACCTGGAGTATTATACTAAGTGAAATAAGCCATCAGCAAAAGACAAGTATCAAATAACGTCACTCATATGTGGAATCTAATGAACAATATAAACTGATGAACAAAATAGATCCAGAGACATAGAAGCATTGAACAGACTGTGGAATCTCAGAGGGAAAGGTGAGGGGTGAGGGAGGAAGAGATCAAGCAAAGAACTGGTATGCATATAAGCATAACCCATGGACATAGACAATAGGGTGGTGAAAGCCTAGGGCGCGGGGTCGAGGTGGGTTAGAAAGGTCAATGGGGGGAAAAAGGGGACATATGTAATACTTTCAACAATAAAGATATTTTTTTAAAGGCAGACCGAAAATAAATAAAATGGACAACAGAGTGTTCGACAAAACTGTAATGTAAGGAAACACACACACATTGCCTTCCCCTCCAAAACACACACACACACAAAAACAAATTACCATAGGCAGAAAGAGGACTGGTGTTACTTCTGGTTAACTCATGTAAGACACTAGCAGCAGTTAGGATGTTAGGTTAAAGCAGTATGCCCGGGAGCAATATAGCCCACACTCATACCCAACATGACTTAGATGGTCACCAAGGAAATCCTGAGGTAGTGGTAACCATGCAAGTATCATTTCACACCTACAAGAAGTTAAAGCATTCTCATTTCAATAGGGTCCATACGTTTTCTGAAATGAATCAGAGAAAAGATTAAAGATTCCTTACCAAAGAAAGAAGGTAAAAAAAAAAAAATTGTTCAATTTCTCAAGAGAAGGGAAATTCTCTACATAGTTCCATGTCATTCAATCAATTTAATTCTATTTAACATTTACCAAGAATGTTATGTCACACGTGGATCATCAAAAGAGCCGTGAAGGTTATTCCTTGCACTCGTGGACCTCAGGGCCTAAGGGTGTGTGGTCCCTGGGCCAGTAGCATCTTGGCATTTTTTGTTAGAAGATTTTTAATTGCAAACTCAATGTTTTTAAGCTATTCAAATTTCTATTTATTCAGGGTGTTGTTGTTTTTTAATTCACTTTGTCCCTCAAGCATATAAGGTTTATATATACAGTGTTGCTGTATATATTGTTCCTGTTTTACAGTTTTGAGGTTTTTTATGGCAGGAAAGCATTCCAGTATACATTATTCCATTATTTTACAGGAGGAGAACCAAAAGTCTTTCGTGGAATCCTTTCTTAGAGCTTACTTAAAAATCAGGTTGGTTATTGAGAAGAACCAATGAAACAAAAAAATGAGGGGGGGGGTGGTGGTCCCCTCTGTGGTAAACTACATCAGGTTTATTGAGTTTTTTTAAAGGCAGACCGAAAATAAATAAAATGGACAACAGAGTGTTCAACAAAATTGTAATGTAAGGAAACACACACACATTGCCTTCCCCTCCAAAACACACACACAAAAAACAAATTACTATAGGTAGAAAGAGGACTGGTGTTACTTCTGGTTAACTCATGTAAGACACTAGCAGCAGTTAGGATGTTAGGTTAAAGCAGTATGCCCGGGAGCAATATAGCCCACACTCATACCCAACATGACTTAGATGGTCACCAAGGAAATCCTGAGGTAGTGCTAACCATGCAAGTATCATTTCACACCTACAAGAAGTTAAAGCATTCTCATTTCAATAGGGTCCATACGTTTTCTGAAATGAATCAGAGAAAAGATTAAAGATTCCTTACCAAAGAAAGAAGGTAAAAAAAAAAAAATTGTTCAATTTCTCAAGAGAAGGGAAATTCTCTACATAGTTCCATGTCATTCAATCAATTTAATTCTATTTAACATTTACCAAGAATGTTATGTCACACGTGGATCATCAAAAGATCCTTGCACTCATGGACCTCAGGGCCTAAGGGTGTGTGGTTCCTGGGCCAGTAGCATCTTGGCATTTTTTGTTAGAAGATTTTTAATTGCAAACTCAACGTTTCTAAGCTATTCAAATTTCTATTTATTCAGGGTGTTGTTGTTTTTTAATTCACTTTGTCCCTCAAGCATATAAGGTTTATATATACAGTGTTGCTGTATATATTGTTCCTGTTTTACAGTTTTGAGGCTTTTTATGGCAGGAAAGCATTCCAGTATACATTATTCCATTAGTTTACAGGAGGAGAACCAAAAGTCTTTCGTGGAATCCTTTCTTAGAGCTTACTTAAAAATCAGGTTGGTTATTGAGAAGAACCAATGAAACAAAAAAATGAGGGGGGGGGTGGTGGTCCCCTCTGTGGTAAACTACATCAGGTTTATTGAGTACATATAGAACACATCAGATAGTGCAGCTAAAATAGTTGTAATTCAAAATTTGATCCCCAGAATATCTAAAGACAATCCAGTTTTTTTTTGTTTTATTTTTTAATAATGAGCAGAAGTCTTGGTTGGGCACTTACAAAAGAAGATCTCTGATAAAATCATTAATTACCAGAGATGTGCCAATGAAAATCACAAAATGATACCACATCGCTAAAAGTTTTAAAAACCAACAGAAAGTACTTACAAGGAAGTGGGACAACTGGAATATTCACACACCAGAACCATTATGGAAAACTTTTAGGCAACATCTCCTAAAACTGAACATATCTATACTCTGTGGCCCAATAATTCCACCAAAAGACATGTAAAATAATGTTCATAGCACCTTTCATCATAATAGTCAATGTCCATCAACAGAAAAATAGAAATCAAATACTACACACACACACACACACACACACACATTATTGCTACAGTGTATGATGGATAGTCCAAAGCTCTGACAACAGATGATCTTGAATTTAATTCCAGTTGTACTATTTACATTATAATACTAAATATGTAGCTATGAGTGTTTACCCTCATTGAGTCAGCTTTCTCCATCTGAAAAAGAGGGTCATATCACCTCTCTTACAATATTATCCTAAGGATTAGATATAATGTCCATATAACACAAAGCCCTGTGACTAACAGGTACTCAAAAATTCCTATCAAATTTAGGAAATATAACTTACACCACTTAGGATCAATGATCAACCCCTTTTATACATAAACTCTCCTCCTGTAAAATAAATCTGTAGTATGCCTGAGTTGCCAACTAAGGCATCAGTGAAATGAAACTATACAAGAACTGGGTCATGGCCTTTTCTTCTTCAGCTACTTTATGAACCCCATATGCAACTGCAGCTGTCAGCTCTCATGCCAGAAGATCAAATGAACTGGAAAGATTAAACAAATGGGCAGGAGAAATGCCAAAATGTGTGTAACTGCTGGACGGGAGTCCAATTGGTTCAGTTACAAAGTCAATCCTCAGAACACTATGTGCACTGTATACACGCTCTGGAGAGCAGCATATGCAGAGTGGGATGCCCGAAATACAAAAGCAAGAAAATGGGGGCAACAACAACAACAACAAAACACACTGCAGTTTTCAGCCTAAGTCTGTGTCTCCTTTAGTCTTATACATACATCTATTCATATTTGTCATTAGAGAATAAAAGATATAGGTCCCGTAATAAATCTCACTTCGACTTCTTTTTAATGGTGATGGTAATGTAATATATTTAGAACCAGATCCTAAATTTTAAAGTTACAATGAAAATTAAGGGAAATGATTATTTCTAAGTGTAACACATTTTCAATAAAATTTTACTTGTTTGACAAAGAAAAGTCAGGATATTAAGTTGTATTACCATCTAAACTAGCAAGGGGAGGAGAGAGGCAGGGCAAAGAAAAAAATAAATACCCTGACATCTTGAAATCAGATTTTATGACCCAAAATAATAACTGAAGAATGAGGCTCTGAACTTCCATATTTTGGTTTCCCTAGCGATTCCTCCCCCATGAAAATTGATCTTCATGCCTTTAGAAGCGATAACTCAAAGTACTCTACCCTCAGTCCCATTCATTCCACCAGAAAGGTCAGCACTCCAGGAGGGTGCAAGTCTGTATGCAGGTGCTCTATAAGATGGGAATGAGGAACCAACAACAAGCTTTTCCTTTTCCCTGTGACTGAATTATTGGGAGAATCTCAGGCCATTTCTAACCTAGTGACAAAAGGAAAACTTTGGCCAAAGCCTTGTGAATTTTTTTTTTTCAGGCACCAGTGTTTGCAGAGCCCACGCTGGATTTACCTTGTATGCATGGATATACTTTTCCATTCACATGAGGCTTTTGGCATAGAAGAACCTGCCTTGGTTAGGGAAGTCCTCTTACAATGTTCCTCAATGATCTATTTACAAAAATCCAGTTCCAGTTTGTGTCTATGAAGAAAGCAATGTAATTCACATTTTCAAAAGCTAGTATATAGGTATCTGCCACATAGAAGTAAAAGTTTTTTTAAAAAATGAGATAAGTTTAAACAAACATGGCACCCAACAGGTTTGCTTAAAATCCTAATTCAGTGGTTGTCCTTAAAATCCTAGGGTTAGGCTATTAGTCTCTTAAACCAAGAATAAATTACAATGGAATTTTTTCCCCCCAAGGCGAGATAGGTTTTAAAAATGGTGATGCTTCTTGGCAAGGCTGCCGCTGCAGCCCACAGGGTCAGAGGAGCAGGTCCTGCCCCCCATTCTGGCCCCTACTCCAAGCCCTACTCTTCGTCCGGCCTGAGCCCAGGCCATCCATAGCGAAGCTCCAGAACCTACTGGCAGTGTCCTCCAGGAATATTATAATAACCTATGTATGGAAGAGTCCCAGAAAATTAATCCTTTTATATTGCATAGACTCCAAGCAGTGGAGGAAGAAACTGAAAAGGGATTGGGAGGAATCACATTACACACTGCTGGTAGCAATCACTCAATGCCACTAGAAACAGTAACAGATGAAGATTTTTGGGTTCTTTCCAGAATTTTAGAGAAGAATCCATATATTAATGGTTTGGATGTTAGCTTTCACCTTGTAAGGGATGTTAGTGCATACGATGCTGCAAAACTCTGTCAGAAACAATACAATCTCATTTATTTAACCTTTATGTTTAATAATATTGGGCCCAAAGGAGAACTGATTGCTAAAGCTCTACATAAGACTAAAACTCTGAAATGCCTAAGAATCATGGACACGAGATTGAAAATAAAGGTGGAAAATTCTTTGCTGCATTGCTACAAATTGATTCATCCTTAGAGATTTAGATCTGGGTGACTGATCTGGGAATGCAAAGTGTGATAAGCACCAGGAACACAAACAATAGGGTGGTGAAGGCCTGGGGTGGGGCAAGCTAGAAGGGATCAATGGGAGAGGGCAGGAAGGGGAACGGGTGTAATACATTCAACAATAAAGATTTAATTTAAAATTAAAAAAAAATAAAACAAAGTGTGATCAACACTGGCTATAGCCCTAACACAAAACCAATCAGTTACAGGAATAAACCTAAACCGACCTACACTGTGTGGTAAAACAGGAAGCGTCCACAGTTCATGTAGGCCACATGTGAAAAGAAAATCACTGGCTTGTTGAACTACGGGAGTAAAGCATGAAAAACTGTGGTGTGAAACAGTTATACGCTGCACCTGAACAAAAGCCTGCACTACCTTGATGTCAGCTGTAATAAAATAACTCGTGATGGGATGGGGACTTCTGCTGATGTACTGAAAAGGAACACTACCCTGGCAGCAAAGGATCTTTCTTTTAACAGAATAGAAAATGCAGGGGCAAAGAATCTCAGGTGAAACTCTGGCTTCACACAACAGGAGTCTTAAAGTGTTGTCGATAGTCAGCAGCAACATAGAGGGAGAAGGACTTGTTGCACGTTCACAATCAATGAAAACAAATCCCACAGTCTCCAATACCTACATTAGGGGCAACAACTTTGATGAGACTACAGATGTGGCATATTCATATTACATTCACATGAGCTGTCTAAAGCTAGACAATACAAATGTGGAGCCATTTGTGGGCGACGGACATAGGTATCGTGCAGAAGTCTGCAATGGCTGTAAAAAGACCAGAAGGTCAACAGCCATGAAAAACAAGCTCTAAAAAATGTTCACACATTTGTCCTCTTACCTTCACAGAGAATAATATTTTACTGCCTATTAAATTTCTTTCATAAATTAGAACAAGTTATTTTTTACAAATGTGTAAAAGATATGAATATATTAAACTTTATTTAACTATCCATTAAAAAAATAAAGAAAATAGTGGTGTTCTCACAGTTATTTATAATCTAAAATCTTGAAAATTTTAAATGTCTAACAATAGAGGACATGCTAACTAAAATAAAGTACTACTTTGAATATCACACATTTATTAAATGTTTAGTAAAATAAAATAATTTAATGTTATGTGGGAGAAGGAAAGCATAATTTCTTTAAAAAAAAAAATCCATGTACAATATAACCACAACTTTCAAAACAAACAGATACAAAGATAAAACACATCAAGACGTCACCAATAGTCATACTGGATGTTTAGTTTCTTTCTCTTTACTGCCCAACAAAAATTTGTTTAAAAATGTTTTTCTGAACAAAGACATTCACCTAACATGGTTTTTCAGTATGTATAAAAGACCACGAGGACATTAAAGGCATAATGACAAAAAGATCTAGTAAAGTCAACTAGACTTCATATTTTAATTTCAAGAAATCCTCACTTGTGTATTACCAATGTACCTTGCTAATGTTTTAGAAGTAGAGGGGATTTCATTCCCAAATAATTGGCGATTGAGAGAATAACAAGTTCTAAAAAACTGGCTGAAGTAGAGCTCTTGTACATCAGCCACAGAAACACGAAATAGAAATAATAAATAGGAGGAGAGTTGTAATAAAAAGTCTCACGTAAGAAAGGTTAACAGTAACTGCACTTAAAGCACAGCTCACTCTCTCTACTGTCAGGGAACAATGCTGTGCAAGGAATCCACAGGGAGTGTACATGAACCATAAAACTAAGAAAAAGAACAGCTTTGGGCTAAAATCACAACATAAAACCACTCAAAACAAGAGCCATAGTAATTTTTCAATAATGATACAAATTACCTATCATTTAGTAGTAAACAAAAAGGCAAATACCAGTTCCTTCACCCGCTCATCATATATTTTGTAGACTCAAAAGTTTCAAATGGTAACCGGAGAGATTGCAGAAACGAAAATTGCAAAAAACAATACTCACAGCCCCCCATAGAAGATTCCTTTTAAACATCCAGCATCGCCTTTTACTCTTCTGATTAATCATTATTTCCTGCTTGCAGGGGAATTATCTGGATATGTAATTTGTGAGTAAAATCTATAGGCATTCTGCATCAGACACCCACACGACTTCTGTTAGACGAGGTAAAGAACTAACTAACGGGAAGTGCACAGCTAGGTTTCATAACTTTATTTCTAGCAGTGATGGAGCCTCAAGGAACTACGCAAGCAATGCATTTCAAAATCCCTGAAGGTATTTCAAAACGTAGCGAGAAAGCGCTGGAATACTGTGGTGGAATGGGAAGCATGGCGCCAGCTACAGGTGACTTCTTGGTAGTTACAGCCTTCATATGTATAACAAACTATCCTTCAAAATTTCAGTGTTAAAGGATCTTTTATTTTTAAAAATATATATATATTTTTATTGATTTCAGAGAGTAAGGGAGAGGAATAGAGAGATAAAACATCAACAATCAGAGAGAATCACTGATCTGCTGCCTCATGCATGCCCCGCACTGGGGAGTGAGCCTGCAACCCGGTTATGTGCCCAGACCAGTAATGGAACTGTGATCTCTTGGTTCAAAGGTCTACACTCAACCACTGAGCCACACCAGGTGGACTATTAAAGGATCTTGGGATTTTTTTTTCCTGGTGATTAGTCAATAGAATAATGAAACTATGTTTAGCTTTCCATCTTCCCCAAAGCAAGCAGGTTTCTGTTTCCTTCCCAGGTCACCTAGCCATCCCAAAAAACTTCATAAAAACATATCAGGATTTTAAAGAAGGCACCAATGATCAAACTTCTCATCATTGCCACGTTTACTAGTTAAAGTAAAGGTTTTAGTTAACATATCATATTATATAGACTTCTCAAAACACCTAAATGTTTATCATCATGTGGACTGAATATTTACATAATAATTTAAATTCTAATTTTCCTTTTATGTGACATATCTATAGATGCTGTAGTCAAAATCAAGCTATCAAACCCAGTCTCAGTTCAACTTAGCAATATTACTTCTTTTAATTACTGAGTTTCTGAAAGAATAACAAACTAACAATAGTAGACTACCTTAAAGCACTTGAAACTTTAATGGGTAAAATTAAATAAACTTTTAATGAAGCTTATGAGTCAACAATTGGAAGAATGGAAGAAACTACATGGGGAAACACACACTAAAATCATAAAGTCTTAGAAATTTGAAATCCTCCCACTGTATAGGTAAGAAAACTGAGGACGAGAGTGTTAAGATAAGATAGACATAGCTATGTTGATATTAATGAGACAAGCCATTTCAGATCTTCTGATAGTTTTTTTCAGTGCAATTTCCATTGCAAAATACACACACACACACACACTCACACACACACACACACACACTAGAGGCCCAGTGCATAGGATTTGTGCACTGGTGGGGGGCATGGCCTGCAGGGATCTGCCCGCTGTGGGAGCGCCACTCATCCCGGTCAGCCAAGCAGCTGTGGACTGCTCCCCAAGTGGCTGCTCCCTGGTCTGGCATCTTCCTTGGAGCCAGAGCACTTGCCTCCCCAGGGGACCCGGGCGGGGCCAGGCCCAGGGACAATAGCACTGAGAGGCAGCGGAGTAGGCCTCAGTCCCACAGCGGCCATGAACCCGCCTCCCAGCCTCTGGGGTCAGCTCTGTGAGCCCAGTGGTGACACTGCGTGGCCTGCAGGGAGTGAGGAGGAGGACCCTGGGGTGAGGAAGCAATGATCACAGCCCGGGTTCCTACCCATCGGCCTGGCGTTTGCAGCAGGAGCAGCAGCTCATCCCAGTCAGTGGAGCCGCGCTCCCACTGTGGTAGCGCACTGACCACCAGGGGGCAGCTCCTGTGTTGAGCGTCTGGCCCCTGGTGGTCAGTGCACGTCATAGTGGCTGGTTGACCAGTCATTCTGGTGGTTCTGCCATTCGGTCACTGGGCTTTTATTATATAGGATGTATACTAGTATCTGTACATATATTTTGGGCAGTTTTATAACTTTACTCACCGAACAGCAGTTCGTTCTTCTCCACAGTAACTGTTTGTAAATTTTTTTAAAGTGGTGACAGGTACGTAGGTAACCAACAAATAGAGCTTGTTTGGTGAATCTTCATCCTCATTCCATGTTCTGGACTACTGCATCCAGATACAGTATGGGGCATTCCTTATTCCTTTGGCCGAGACAGCTTTGTTGAGCCTGGTGTCGATGCATATGTCTGGAGTTCCCATCTTCTTTATGACAAATTTCTGGATGTCTCTGAGTGCCCAAGGGGCACGCTTCTTGAAACCCACTCCATGGATACACTTGTGAATGTTGATGGTGCATTCTCTGGTCACTACCTAGTTGATGGCAGAGAACGGCCCTTCTACTCTTCTTTGTGGGAGCCATTATGCCAGGCCCAAGTTGGAAAGAAAGGGCATTATATTTCTAAATTAGCTCTTTCTTAAATATGCTGTCATCCAGCTTATTTTCATGAGAGTGAGTAACCCGCCTTGAGTAATAATCGCTTGCTCTAAATGAAAGTTATCAGAAGCTTTCAAAGCCAATCTTTATGAAGTAAAACATACAGTAAGGAAACATGGCATGTTCCCATAACTGAGCGCTAATGCTTTCCAAACTTCATTTGTCCAAGCACCATCCCTAGCCAGGTCTGCAGAGGGCTGGGGTGTCCTCGGCAGTCAGAGCGGGTTTTGCACCGGAAGTGTTGGTGTATGTGCTCAGGCATGAGTGATGAAGTCAAATGAGGATGTCAGCACTTTTGGTTCCCTCTCTCCAGCTCGGAGGGTACAGCAGGAAACTTCAAACTGACCACATGCCAGTGAACTCTTTGCCAAAACTAAAACTGCCCCACTCTGCTACAGTGCACCAAGGCTGGCAGGGTCTTAATGTGGTTCTTGACCTCTTTTTTCTGTGTTGTAGCAGTTTAGTGGGCAAAGAAAATGCATAGGGAATAGTTTCTGATTATCTGACACTGTACATTGTAGATTTTCATATATCTTCATAAGTAACTAAATCTTTTCACTGTTCATTCGGATATTATGTGACTATAGCTGTAGAAACATGTTTTTTTAATTTATTTTTTTAGTTTGCTGCTTACATTTTGGTTTGCTAGATTTTATAAAAACAGATTTATTCCTCTTGGCTTTAAATCAAGTGACTTTGATCAGTCATACCCAGGTGTTTAGTTTAAATTTGAGAATGGCTTTAGGAATCATGATATCAACCCATGTGTTATAAAGATAAGTAACCCTTCCCCCCCAAAAAATTATGTGGCTAAAAAGAAATCTTCATAAAGAGAAAGTAAACAAAGCTATTTATCTTCTCCCAACACCACCATCATTTTATTCCATATCTCAATAAAATTAATATTGTTATTATAATTATAGCTGTATACTGCACTTATTATATGCCCTTCTCATAACAACCCTAACAAAGTGGTATTATTTGCTCCATTTACATAGATGGTGAAATTGAGACCTAAAGTTAAATAACTTTGCCAGAGAAGTAAACAGCAGAACTACAATACAAACCCTGGACTGTTTAACTGCAAAACCAGTTCTCTAAAATAGAAAATGTCAGCTTATTCTCCCAAAGTTTTCTCAAAAATATTAAACTGGGATGCAAAAATAAAAACGTTTACCCTATATCTGAGTTTTCTTGCTTTTATCTCCAAATTCAAAACCTAAAACTGGTAAACTTCCTCTTTTTACATCATATGACTTTTCATAACTAAATTCCTCAAAACTTTGTAATTAATCTACTTGTAAGCAAATAGTTTTACACAAAACCTAAAATAGTAGGATCATTTTAGAATAACTTAGAGTTCACCTGAGCAATAATCAGTTTTATTTTAATTCGCTTATTGGTTATGAGAAGAAGAGTAAATGTGTCACTTCCTCAAGGTCACTTTGAGCCAAAAATAGAATTCTGGTGTAAGGTCTGGTTGCTAAACCACGCTTCCTCTGCAATGGTAAGCTGCCATTGGTAAGCTGGTCACTAAGAAACAGAAAAGAAGAAGAAAAAGTATGGGATATTCCTACTGCTATCTTTCTCATACTTGTCCATCCCCTCTATTTTGCCCATTTCCCATACTGTAGATTCTATATTACAATTATGGGAAGAAACTGCAATGGCCTTGGCAAATAAGGAAAAAATCTTACTCCTATTTCAAACATGAAACAAATGTTTCATTTTCTTTTCTGATTAAAATACGGGATATCGCCCAGCTGGCATGGCTCAGTGGTTGAGCATCGATCTATGAAGCAGGAGGTCACAGTTTGATTCCTGGTCAGGGCACATACCTGGGTATGTGGGCCCCCTACATATCTAGTAGGGGGCATGCAGGAGACAGCTGATCAATGATTCTCTCTCATCATTGATGTTTCTATTTCTTCCTTCCTCTCGAAAATCAATAAAAATAAATTTTTTAAATATATGGGACATAGCCTCAAAAATTAAGATTCTTTTTAAAACTGTCGTGTTAAATTAATTTCTTCTATTAAAAATGCTTTTCATTGATTCCCAGAGGAAGGAGAGAGAGAGAGGGAGAGGGAGAGAGAGAGAGAGAGAGAGAGAGAGAGAGAGAGAGAAACATTGATGTGAGAGAGAAACATCAATTGGTTGGTTGTCTCCTGTATGTGCCCCAACCAGGGATTGAACCTGCAATCTAGTTATGTGTCCTGATGGGGAATCGAACAAAAGATGTTTTGGTGAACAGGACAAGGCTCCAACCAACTAAGCCACCCGACCAGGCCTCTTTTATTTAAATTTTCTTGATACATGTTATTATCTTTTGATTTATAGATTTAAGGCAGTTCACTAAGACATGTGTAGGTACCTGCACATATAGCATTTGGCATATGTCTAAAGCAGTACTACCAACTTTTAAAATATTTTTTTTTCATTTTTATTACATATACTAGAGGCCGAGTGCACGAAATTCATGCACAGAGGGGGTGTCCCTCAGCCGGCCTGCACCCTCTCCAATCTGGGACTGCTGGCTCCTAATCGCTCCCCCGGCCTGATTGACACCTAACTGCACCTCTGCTTCCTGATCATCCACAACTGCCCTCCCCTGCCGTCCTGATCGCACACAACTGCCCTCCCCTGGCGGCCTGATTGCCCACAGCTGCCCTCCCCTGGTGGCCTGATCACCCACAACTGCCCTCCCCTGGAGGCCTGATCACCCACAACTGCCCTCCCCTGCCGCGACCCGCCTCCCCCGCCAGGACCCGCCTCCGCGCGAGGCGATGGAGACACCAGGACCGGCCTCCTCCACACCGTGCAGAACTGCAGGACCCCCAGGCCTCACCATGCTGAGCAGCCACTGGGCCCCGCCTCTGCTGTGCGTGCGGCCATCTTGTGCTGTCGAGCGAGGGTGTCGCACAAGGGCGTGACGCCACCTAGGCTTTTATTATATAGGATGCACACACAAAAAAGATGTCATAAGTCATTTCTTGGGTCTACTTACATTCAGTCCTTGCTCTTGAGCAGCCTTCTTTGCTCTTACCATCTCGACAAGTTCCCTATCGCTTCAGGCAGGCCTTCTTTGTCCTTGCCAGTCTGCATAGAAATTGCAGAAGTCCTTGCAGATGTACTTACTGGTTGGTATGTTTCCAAAGCTTGTTCCAAAAGCTCTTGTTCTGTTGTCCAAGGGGTGAAATCTGTGCACATACCTTCAAATCATTGTGAAGGTGTTGCATTGTCTGCTTGAGGCACTGGAAACTCTGTTCTTTCAAGAACTTATCAAAAATCTTTTTATGTCATTTCCTCAACGAGGGTCAAGTGTTTGAAGACTCTTTGCTTTTTTTTTTATAACATCTTCAGTGGTTCTATTGATTCCAGAAGAAGAATGCATGTTCATGTAATTAGCAATAACTTCCCATCTTGAATTTTTGGCAGCAGGAAAGAGATTCGCAGACTTAATTAGTAACTGCTGATCATATTCTGACCAATTTTGACTGCAATTTCCACCTCCACCAGTTGATTTCTTAGATGCTTATCACATATGAGCCTCAGCTTCCTCTTTCTCGTTTCTAATTTGCTCATTTGTTTCTTCTGTTTTTCCAGAGCAGCCTTTTCTATTTTGAGAATGATGTGTTTCATTCAAACAAACACTGTAAACGTGCTAATTCAAGGTGCTCACAAAGTTTTCCCACTTCTATCATTTTTAACCTGCACTTCCTCGTTTTCACAAAAGTGATTCCAGGTCTTGCATGAGCTTTGAAATTTTTGCCTTTCCTTTTTAATGGCTTTTACCTGGCTATTTTGTCCTTCTTTGCCAATAATGCTTGTTGTCTACCTTCTTCTTCTTCTTTCTCTTTAGCTAATGGAGCAGCTCTAATTCACTTGTCTTTGTTTTTCTTTAGCTTCTTGCTCCTTCTGTTTTGCTTCTGCTTTCTTTTCTGCTTTTTTTCCACATGAAAGTTCTTAGTTTATTAATCCTCTCATGAAAAATCTGCACAATCACCAGGGATGAAGTCAGTGAAGAATCATTAATACTTCTGTTATCCAATCCCAGCTCACTTTTGCGAGCACCAACATTGGCCTTTGTAGTCCCCCTGACTTTCTTTATCCTGTTCTTGCATTCCTTTCTTTGTTTCCTTGGGGTCTTCTTCTCATACAGGCCATGTCTTGCAAGTCTATGTTTGGGTTCATTTTTCTTTTCTTAATCCAAGGAAAATAAGTCATGCCAAAGCCATTTGTCTTGCCACCACCAAAATGGGTTCTGAATCCAAACACAAAGATGATATCTGATGTTATCTTATACATTTTGGCTAGTTTTTCTCAACTTTCTTGGGTACTGTTGCCTTCTAAGGGTGAAGGACATCAATGACCATTGGTTTCCGCTGAAGTAGTCTGTTGGTCATGAACTTCCTGGTCCGGGTCGTTGCTGTGTCCTTCATGATGGCAGCCGCTACTTCTTCCTTGGCCTTCCCCTCTTCCTTAATGTTTTAAATTCTTGGATCAAAGCTATATGCATTGTCAATGAATGTCCTTATTCTGTTTGTTTCTTCTTTTTTTCATTGTGGCCCTGCTGCTCTGTTCTGTTTTTCAATCCATATCCTCTCATCACAACGTTTTGCTTTTTCTTTTTCTTCTTCATCTAAATGGGAATGTTCTAAGAATCAAAATTATATCAGAAAGAATAAAATGTATCTACACCTTCAAATCAGGAATTCATATCACCAAGTCTCGGACATTTTTAAAATTTGACCTTTTGGAATTCCTTTAAAACACTGGGAAAATACTTTGAAGAAACTGCATTTTGCTTCCCTTTAAGAAGCAACCGAGATATCAAAAGAACTTTGATTGGTTTTGGTGTAACTTTGTATCTTATATGGCCAACTTGAAGTACTGCCTAATGATCTTGGTTCTTCAGTGGTGGGATCAAGTGTTTTTAGAACAGGAAATTCTTCTCATTGCAATTCTTCACCTTCTGATTCCTCTGATAAATCTTTCTTATCCTCCAGTTCCTGAAAAGAGGCAGAAGAATTTCTGTTTCTCCTCTTAACAAAAGCTTCAAACCATCTTCCCAAAGGTTCAACTTGATAGTGTTGAGGTTGTGATTGAAAGAGTTGAGAGTTGGCCTTGGCTGGGTGCTCAGATGGTCAGAGTGTCATCCTAGAATGCCAAAGTTGCAGGTTCGATCCCAGGTCAGAGTACATACAACAATGAACCAATGAATGCATAAGTAAGTGGAACAACAGATTGATGTTTCTCCCTCTCTTTCTCTCTATAAAAAAAAATCAATTAAAGAAAGAAAGAGTTGAAGGGCTTCAATGCATTGCATGGAATAAATTAGAGGTCAGCACATGAGTGATGGTGGTGCCCTGGGTGTCCACATCACTAGGCAGCAGCAGCATGATGGTGCCAGGGCCAGCCCCAGGGGCACAGCAGTTCACATCCAGGCTGAGGGTGCTCAGCATCCCCCCAGGCTCTAGCAGTACTGCCAACTGACCCTTCTGTAGTGGCAGAAACGCTCTATATTTATGCTATATAATAAGATAGCCACACGACCGCTTGTGTGACCAAGGAACAAAAAATAATTTTATTTTACTTAAATTTAGAAACAACCTGTGGCTAGTAGACAGCATAGCCCTAAAGTCTGGGTATATATTTTATTCTTAAAACTTTTTATTTTAAAATAGAGCCACAGGCAGTTGCAAAAATAGTACGGAGAAGTCCAGTTTCACCTGTTTTTTTTCATAGTATACTAGAGGCCCAATGCATGAAAATTCATGCACTGGAGGGGGGGGTGGTTCCTCAGCCCAGTCTGCCCCCTCTCACAGTCCAGGAGCCCTCAGGGGTGGGAAGCAACCCTGTGATCAGGGGAAGGTGACACCCGCATCACACCTATGCTGCTGCCACTGCTGGCAGCGCAAGCCTCGGCCGGCCCTGGTTACCTGAGCCTCGGGCAGCCCTAGGTGGCTGGGCAGCCGAAATCTGAGGCTTGCCTGCACCTCGGGCCGGCCCCAGGCGGCTGGGCAGCCAACATCTGAGGCTTGCCTATGCCTTGGGTAGCTGGGGGGCTGAGGGCGGGTCCGGCTGCACTGTATGCCTGCCGCGTGCCCCCCCCCCCCAGCTCCCCGGCTGGGCTGAAAGGACTGGGGGACTCTGGTGGGGCTGAGCACTGCCATCTTTGTGACGGAGTGACAGTCAATTTGCATATTCCCTTTTTATTATATAGGATAACTATAGTACAATATCAAAACCAGGAAATTGACATAGGTACAATGTATATTTAGGCTTATGTCATTTTTTCACTTATATAGAGTTGTGTTGCCCTGGTCAGTTTGCTCAGTGGATAGAGCATCGGCCCAGGGACTGAAGGGTCATGGGTTCAATTTCAGTCAAGGGCACATGCCTGGGTTGTGGGCTTGATCCCCAGTAGGGGGTGGGCAGGAGGCAGCCGATCAATGATTCTCTCTCATCATTGATGTTCCTATCTCCCTCTCCCTTCCTCTCTGAAATCAATCAAAATATATTAGAGTTGTGTAACCACCACCTCAATCAAGATACTCAACAATCTCATCACCACAAAGAAGTTCCTTGTGCTATCCCTTTACAGTCATCCCTAGTACTCTTATCCCCACCATGCCTAGCCTCTGGCAGCCACTAATCTATTCTCTATTTCTATCATGTTGTCATCTACAGACACTGTGTAAGTGGAAGCACACAGTATGTGACTTTCTGAGGTTGGCCTTTTTTACTGGGCATAATGCCCTTGAGATCAATTAAACTTGGCATGCATCAATAACGTGGTTCCTTTTTATGGCTGTGTCAAATTCCATAGTGTGGATTTACCACAGCTGGTTTTAGCCATTATGTTAATGAACATTAGGTTGTTTGAAGTTTTAGAATTTTATAAATAAAACTGCTATGATCATTCTCGCACAGATTTTAGTGCAGATTTCATTACTCTGGGATAAAGGCTTAGACATGCGACTGATAGATTGTGTGATGAGTGGACGTCCACCTGTGGTTTTGTTTTTTGTTTTTTATATATTTTTTTATTGATTTCAGAGAGGAAAGGAGAGGCACAGATAGAAACATCAATGATGAGAGAGAATCATTGATCGACTGCCTTCTGGACACCCTCTACTGGGGATAGAGCCGGTGACCCAGGCATATGCCCTGACTGGGAATTGAACCGTGACCTCCTGGTTCATAGGTCGACTATGTATATATCTTCATTTACTTAGATCTTTAATTACTTTCATCAGTACTTTGTAGTTTTCATGGGTATATCTATCAAAAGCAACCTAAATAATAAATTAGAAATCTCTTACAAATGCTACCAAAATAAAAAGTGATAGTCCAAACAAGTTTTGAAAGTAAAAATTATCTTAATTAACTAAAGTTAAAAATCAAAAGTAACATAAATCCAAATATGTCCATTTGGGGCAAATAAGCAGATTTTTCAGAAAGACAGGTTTTATATAATTTACAAATAAATGAAAGGGCACCACACAGGGAATTTTGCAATTAAAACCATAAACAGAGCAGATTGGACGTAGAAGGGAGGATAGATAGAATAAGTATCTTCCAATTATATGCAGCACTGTTTTCATTCCCTTTTTTGATTATTATGTTTATTCTATGTATCAAACCTGTTCATTACATGTGCAGTTATAGTGCAAGATTAGGGTTCTAAATTATATAACTGCAATTACATAACTTTATAAATGATATATTTAAAGAGTAGTGGTAAAAAATAATGCTTTATGAATTTTGCTGCTTAGCTATTTACAGAAGGAAGGTCAAGTAGAAAAATAATTCTGTTGAATAATAAATGTATTAATATTAACTATTTAGACAATTTACTGAAGCTATGGGGAAAGTGGGATATGAGAAAAATCAAAGGGATTAAAATTATTTAGCCCAGAAATGAGAATTCTGTGAAAATACCTAGAAGATAATCAGGAGGTTATATATCTGCCCAAGGGAAACAAAGGACAATTTTTTAATATATCCAAGAATACATCTGTAACAATTGGAGCTCAAAATAATGATAATGCAGTAAGTAGGTTGTACAGACCTTGAAATAAGGAAGGTCCTATTGATGATGAGTGAAATACAGTTGTGAAGGCCTGAGAGGACCAAAATAACTCACAGAATCCACGCCCCCCTCCCCAACATTCTACAAGTGTGCAATCCAAGCCTTCAGAAAACATGTCCAGTTTTCAAATCTGACTGAGAAAGAAGAATATGAAGACTGGACACTGAAGAGCAAATAATAGTGACCATTTTCTGTTCACCTCTATGTTTCCTAGATGCTTTACTGGTTCACACAATAATTGCTTGATGAGCACGCACTGAGGATATCCCAAAGCAAACGGAATTATAATTTGTGGAGAGACAACAGAAGATAATTTCTGAAAACCAAGAGTGTGAACATCATTTTCTAAACTATTGGTAATGATATCATGCCAAGGAAGTTTGACAGTGGATGGAGAGAATCAAGAAGAAGCTGGGAGGACTTCTCATACAAAATCAAACACGTGTATCTTAATCATTTCATCCCCACTACCCATAATCTCACTGCTAAATATGTCTCACCACCAGACGTGGTAGGATATGAGTAGAATAAAGAAGAAAAACGTAAGTAGAAGAACCAATGAGAGAGACAGAAAAGGAGGAAGTATGGTATTAGTAACACTTAACAACTATTCAGATGTGAGAGAGTAAAACTAAAAGCAAGTAAGCAAAACCAATGCTGCCCCCAAAACATTTTTACAATCAAATGAAAGAAAAATATTCAAATTACCTCAATACTGAACAACTTATTGGTGCCACATGATAACGTATACTAGTAACCAAACTCAAAAGCATGAAACCAAAGCTAAAAACAGGAACCAAAGTTAAAGGTCAAAGATTGAATATCTGTCAGATTCTATGAATCTTAAAGCTACAGGATGTATTTAAACACCATTGAATCCCTATTGTAATACAGCATTAATTTGATTTTTTTAAATAGAGCATAAAACTGGATAGGGAAACATTTACTAATATAAGTGCTTAACAAATTCAGGAAGCCATTTACTAGCCTGTATGAGCTAACCTAATAGACCAGTGGTCGGCAAACTCATTAGTCAACAGAGCCAAATATCAATAGTACAACGATTGAAATTTCTTTTGAGAGCCAAATTTTTTAAACTTAAACTATATAGGTAGATACATTATTATTAACTTAATTAGGGTACTCCTAAGCTGGCCTTTGCTAAAAACGTCCTCAATCTGATTGAGGTATGTTCGCTGAGGTTGACCCTTTCCAACTCCCCCATCCACACTCGTCTTTTTTTTTTTTTTTTTTTAATATATTTTATTGATTTTTTACAGAGAGGACAGGAGAGGGATAGAGAGTTAGAAACACCGATGAGAGAGAAACATCGGTCAGCTGCCTCCTGCACACTCCCTACTGGGTATGTGCCCACAACCAAGGCATATGCCCTTGACCGGAATCGAACCTGGGACCCTTGAGTCCGCAGGCCGATGCCCTATCCACTGAGCCAAACCAGTTAGGGCCACACTCGTCTTGTATACTTGTTTCATCCAGGCCGAAAACCGACTTCTGCGCATGGGCCACAAAGTTCCAATCGCACTGTACGTGCGTGCCCACACGTGGTATTTTGTGGAAGAGCCACACTCAAGGGGCCAAAGAGCCGCATGTGGCTCACGGGCCGCGGTTTGCCGACCACTGTAATAGACCATTCGGGTGAGTAAACAACAGTAGAAGCCAACTCCTGCTGCCACCTGTTTTGTCCTCTCGTGCCAAAGTAGAGACAGCTGCACACAGAAGCTCCCAATGACAGAAAACCTTGGGATTCTTTCATCCCATTATCGCCCACTGCCTTTACCACAATCATTTCTACAATGTATACAGAGCCGCCTTTCGTTGTCCACAACTCTTAAACAGCATTTAGTCTGTATTTTAAGAAATGGCGTCTGTGGAAGGGGACTATTTCTCTGCATTCAGTAACATACAGTATGAGGCAACCTTTACTAAAAATAAAACAGTTCCGTGTTAAGACCAAATAAGATACATAATGCATTCAGATGTCCCCGTCACACAGAAATCTTGACACAACCAAAGTTGAAGAGTATGATTACGATGATGAGGAATTTAAAAATGTAATTCTACCCAAAAGAAAACAGAAAAAATGACTTCTGTCCACCAGTGAAATATAACATTTAAAATGTCCAGATATTGAGAGGTTCTGTCTATATAAATGTTTTCTTTTAAACCTCCTTCTAGAGTTTGACCCTTTCTTCAAGTGATGAACAAATTACTTTTCACCAACTCCTAACTGTAGCCAAGAATGCCTTTTCAGTATTTAAAAAACACACACACAACACAAAGAAAAAAACCTTAACAGATTACAGAGGGTGAATGACAGCCACAAATTCTGTCACTACTCCCAAGAGGTGAGGTCTACTTCTCCACCTCCTAGAATCTGGGCAGGGTCTATGACGGTTTGTCCAACAACAAAGGGCAGAAATGACATTGCGCCAGTTCTAGGCGAACACTTTAAGGGGCCTGGCAACTTCTGCTTCCTCCACTTTGGAATCCAGATGCCATACTGTGAGAAGGTTCAAGCAGCCTACATGAAGGAGAATCAAGGTCCCAGCTGACGACTTCAGCTAAAATCCCAGCTGACATCGGCAAGCACCAACTTGCCAGCTGTCTAAGTGAGCTATCTTGAAATAAATCCTACAGTCCTAATCGAGCTCTCCCAGCTGACAACACGCAGGCCAGAGAGGAGCCATCCTTATCAAACCCTGGCCAAATCTCAAAATTGTGAGCAAGATAAATGTTTTCTTAAGCCAATAATTTTGGTGTTGTTTTGTTATGCAGCAATAGATTACTGAAACAAAATTTGGTACCAGAATTGGGGTTCCACTGTCACAAAAACCTAAAATATGTACTGGCTTTGGATCCCAGTGGTGGGCAGAAGATGGAGGTGACTGTTAATAAAGATTTGAAAAAGTGAAGAAATGTTACTGGTGGCTGAAGAAAGGGAACCTACATTATGTACAGCAGAATAATTAGTACACCCACTGCGTGCAGTAATGTGGAAGGTTGAAAGTTATCCAGTTCATGGATCTAAGGAGAATTCCAGGAAAAATGTTGAAAGTACCAACTGGCTTTTCTTAACTGCCTGTGATAAAGTACAGGAGTAGTGGGATGAACAAAAAAGAAACCATTCGGTTCCCTTCCAAGCAGAATTTAGAGGAAATAAACATAAAGGAGTTGAACTTGATAGGTTCCTAAATAAAACTATTCCTCATTTCAGTATCTTAGCAAATGACGCACAAAATAAGAAATAGCTCAGGGCAAAGATCAAATCCTGTGTCCTCAAGGATGTGGTTGCACAGCCCTTTGTTGAGCCTCATAAAGATTTTAAGTGGTTCCTCATAGACTCTCTCCATTTAGACCAGTGGTTCTAAAACTTCATGTGTGTCAGACATAGCTCCGGGGTTTGCTGAAACCCAGATTGCTGGGCTGGATCCTCACAGTTTGATTCAGCAAATCTAAAATGGGTCTGACCTCTGTAGTCAATTTCAATTCCCAGATGATGCTAATGCTGGTGGTACACGCACCACACTTTGCAAATCAGAGGTAGACCAACAGGCTTGAAAGAATTTTAAGGATGCATCTTAAGGACTATCTCTACCAGACACTAGAGCTTCTAAGAATCTTAAAGGTATTTTCACACAACATTGACTTAAAGGTAGTCCAAGGTAGAGAGAGAGTTCTGTCTCAAAGAGATTTGTGGAAATGGTTTTTCTCTAATGCTGTGAACCCCAAAAAGATACATGGGAATACACACAAAGACTTTGAGAAATGTATCCGTGGAAGCATTATCAGCCTGGACTGAAAAGACAGAAACAGTTCAAAATAAAAAATATCAGTGCCTTATGCAGATACAAAGAGGCTGCAAACATGAACCATTTCTTGTGGAAAAGTAAGAAGAATCAGAAAATACAGCCCAGAGCCTAGAGGGTGGAGATAAGAGCCATACAAACTGGCCCCTAAACAAGGAACCACAGACATATACCTAGCTGGGTTTTAGAGCTGCCTATGGGTGCCTCCCATGTCCCCCCTTCTGCCCTTTTTAAAAATTCACATACCATACAATTCACCCCAAGTTTGCAATTCAAAGATTTTTAGTAAATTCAGATACATACAATCAGTTACTTTTAGAACATTTTATCACCTCCAAAAGAAACCTGTACACTTTAGTTATTAAGCTCTCCCTCACACAACCCTCAGAAATCACTAATCTACTTTCTGTCTCTATTGATTTGCCTATTCTAGGTATAAATGGAATCATACAAGATGTGACTGTCTGTGGCTGGCTTCTTTCACTTATTGTATTTTAAAGGTTCATCCATACTGTAATATGTATTAGTACCCCATTCCATTGTATGGATATCCTAAATGTTATTTATCCGTTCTTCGGTTGATGGATATTTGAGTTGTTTCCACCTTTTGGCTCTTACAATGTCACCATGAACATTCATGTACAAGTTTTGTATGGATACATGATTTCCTTTCTCTTGGGTTTATGCTTAGGTATGAAATTGCTGGGTACTATGACAACTCTCTTACAACTCTTATGTTTTAACATTTTGTGAAACTGCCAGACTGTTTCTAAAGTGATTGCATCTTTTTCTTTTTTAAATAAAAATGTTTTTATTGATTTTTAGAGAGAGAGGTAGGGAGAGGGAGCGAGAAACATCAATGTGATCAAAGTGAGGGAGAAACATTGACCTGCTGCCTCCTGCATGTCCTCTACTGGGGATCGAGCCTACAGCCTGGTCATGCACCCTGACAGGGATCGAACAGGCAACCCCGTAGTGTAGTTTGTCCCTTTAGTTCCCAGTTTGTCGCTTTAGTTCCCAGGTGTTCAGTTGAGATTAGCTGTACCGAAAGAGCCTCATCAGCTCTTTGACCTGATTTAGACTAATCCTGAACTAAGCTGATGTAGCAATGAGGTGAGATTGTAAAGGTCTTGTGTGGAGGTCAGCACAGTTTACATGTGTGAGGGGCCAGAGAGCACACACCCTGGTCAACCGTTATTTTGGTGACTACCTCCAACAAACTACACTTCTGAGTATTCATGTCTTTGCATAGTCCCTTCTCACACTAACTTTGGGTTGGGCCTATTACTGCTTAGACCATTAAAATATGGCAGAAATGATGCAGCGCCAATTTTGGGCTTAGCCCTTAATTGGTTGGGCAGCATTCACCTCTTCCCTTGTGGAATCCAGACACCACAAGGCAACCCAAGCAGCCGCTGGGTCCCGCTGAGCTCTTCTCCAAGCCTCAGAGGACAACAGCCATTCCAGCATCCAGCCAACATCACATGAAACAGAACTTCCTGGTCAACCCACTGAATCCCGAGGTTACAAATTGCTGGTTTAAGCTATTACACTTTGGAATGGTTTATTAAACTGCAAAAAATAGCCAGAATACATGCCCCTTTGGGTATATTTTGAACTTCAATTCTCTCTAGTCATGATAAATTAGTTATTTATGAAGCAATATAATGTGAAATAAACATTTTTTTCCTGCCAAACATTTAATGCATTATACCTAGGACCAATTTAACAATCATTTAAGCAAATGAAATATACTTTCTAAATCTCAGGAGACTTCTCTTAGAGTCTATGCTAGAGACAGATCTTAGAGTCAAAAATAATGACAAAAGTTAAGAGTTTTTGCCCTGGCTGGTGTAGCTCAGAATCGTCCTGTATAGCAAAGGGTTGAGTGTTCAGTTCCGGTCCCATACCTATAGTTCAGGTTCAGTCCCCGGTTGGTGCGTGTATAAGAGGCAACCAATCGATGTCTCTCCCTCTCTCTGTCTCTCTGTCTCTTTCTTCCTCTCTCTAAAAAAACAAAATTAAGAGTTTTCATTTTCAGTAGAAAGCAATGAGCAGCTCCACAGGGTATCGGGGAACTGGCCAAGGCTGGGCAACCTCAGCTGACTGGCATCTCTTGGTGCTCAGCAAGGACACAAGGGGTACAGACAAATCCAAGGAAAGGCCCCTGTAGATCAGGTAAATTCACAACAGGAATTTGAAAGTCAGGAGGGGATACACAGAAGCCATCTGTGGAAATAGCCAGGGACTCCTCAAGGCACAGTTACAAGGGTTAAGATGACAGTTCTTCCAACAGTTCTGTTGTTATGGCAACCAGCAAAGATTTTTTAACATCAGTAGCTTCAATAAAAATTTGTAAACTCTGCTTTCTCTTATGCTGATGAAGCTGCTGTCCTCCTGCTTAGCTGCTTTGGATCTAAAGGCCCTCACTTGCCTGACCCAGGCACCAGGTCTTGCAGTCCATCCTATGGGCACCACGCTGGCATACGGGGAGCCTGGGGCTTCCTGCATCTCGAGAACAGGGGCGACAACAGTGAGCCCCTCAGAGGGTAGAACGATTCTTCTAATTTTCACCGAATAGAGCTTAAAAAGTTCCAGGCTCATAGTAAACTCTCGATATTATATATCAACATGTTACATTTGTTAAATTATAAGTGTATCTGCCCTAAAAAGAACTTTCAAGAAAAAAAATTTTAATATAAGAGTATCAAATCACAAGTCTATTAATAGGGAACTGGCTCAAAGTGTCGTACACCTATACAGTGAAATAATATGCTGCCTTGCCCTAGCCAGTTTGGCTCAGTGGATAGAGCGTCGGCCTGTGGACTGAAGGGTCCCAGGTTCGATTCCGGTCAAGGGCATGTACCTTGGTTGTGGGCACATCCCCAATAGGGGGTGTGCAGGAGGCAGCTGATCGATGTTTCTCTCTCATCGATGTTTCTAACTATCCCTCTCCCTTCCTCTCTGTAAAAAAATCAATAAAATATACAAAAGCTCCTCCCCCCCCCAAAAAAAATATGCTGCCTTAAGAGAGATAATAAAAGAAAGGAAGAGCCATTCCAAAGATTTGATGTGGAGAATTCCTAATACTATATAAAAGAAAAACCGAGTTGAAGAAAACATAATTCCACTTTTGAAATAATTATATACTGTTTGTATATGTGTAGGGGAAAAAATCAGGCTATACAGACATCACAATTTGGATGGGAATTTCACTTTCTACATGATATATTGCTATAATAAATAGTAAGCACATATGAGTCTTATAATCAGAAAAACATTAATGTATAGGCACATAAAAAATCCTTCTTAAAACACAGCATGCTTTTACCTGAATTTGTTCATACAGTTTTCATTGTTCATTCCTGTTTAGCACGCAAGCAGCTCAAGTCTGTTTTTAGAACCGTGTCAGAAGCTGCTATATGAGCTGTTTCCTGTATCAGGCAGCTATTTTTAATTAATGAACATTTTGTTGTAAGAGTTCACTGGAAAATAAAAACACCACCATTTCTGCAAGTTGAACTGAAGAAAGGCTTACTCTGTAAAACACTATGAAAGATTTAAGTTATTAAAAAATGCTCTATGTATTATTTAGTGATATATAATATTTAGTGTTAAGCCCTTTATTTCCAATGTGATATTGATATAAATTAATCTCATTAAAAATCCCTCAAGGAGCAGATCTACATGCTATTTGCTTAATTTCACCTAAAAGAATAACATAACATTCTTCACATACTAAGCACTCAAATGTGAGTTGCCAGAAAATCAGAGGTAAGGAAAAGAAAGAATACACAACTAATACGATTTCTTTTAAACTAAATATTTACTAAGCAATTAGATGCAAAAATACTGTCCTACACTGACTTGTAGCTGCTCTAGCTGAAAGTATAATTAGCAATACTCACCCCCTCTACTTTATTATATTGTTCCAAGGTTGATAAGAGATAATATGGCTCAAAAGATAGCTGCTATGTAAACAAAGTATATTTTTCATCCATCCAATTCTTCAACCCATGGGTTGCCACCACCACAAGGAATCCTCTAAAGAGCCTGCAGCAGTGAGAGTCGGTGAGAACTCAATGGCTGCACAGCAGAACCTGAGTTCCAAAGGTCCCACACCAAGCCATTCTCCCACAGAACGGCAATGGGATTTTCATGTAGATCTAAGAGAAGGTTCTAAGAAGGTCCCCGCTGCACCGTGTATGGCAGTCAAAAAAAAAAAGGGGGTTTATTGTTCTCTTGCCAAACTATAATCCTCATGACAGGTGGCAAGCCATCCAACTAAACTCTACCCCACACCCTCTTCACTCACCACTTCCCTAAATTCCTTGCATTTATAAACTGCTTCACAATTTTTAAAGTGTTTCCTTATCCATTAATTCAATTCAGACAGGTTATAGGATTTCTACCTAACACATTTAACTAAAAAATGTTGGCATTTAAGAGAAATTCTGAGGTTGGGGTGGGTTCAACACATAGCCCCCATAAGCATATCCCATCGAGGGGCTGTGATGGCTAATTCCATGCATCAACTGCAGGGACTTTCTGGATGAGATTAAGATTTAAATCGGTGAACTCTGAGTAAGCAGATTGCTCTCCTTAATGTGGACAGGTCTCATTCAATCAGTTGAGACAGAATAAACCAAAAAGCCCAGCCTGCCTGAACAAGAGAAAATTCTCAAGCAAACTACCTTTGGACTTCAATCTGGACCACTGGCTCTCCTGGGTCTGGACCCTGTTGGCCCACAGTGCAGATCTGGGCTTGCCAAGCCCCATAAACACATTCGCCAATTCCTCATAAAATACTTGTGTGTGTACATGTGTGCGCACATGCACATGGACACACAAACCCACAAATCCTATTGGTTCTGTTCTCTGGAGAATCCTAATACATGTAGTCCCCTTGGGAAGTTATAGCCTGGCTACCAACAGTTTAACATGCACACAGGAAAAGTCATTTGACAAGGGACAAATGGCCTCCTGTGACCAGACATGTGTAACCTTCCTTCCTACCATGGTGCTCTCCAGCAAAACACATTGTGTGGGCCTGCATGAGTATGCCAGGAGTGGACATGGCTAGGCACACCTTACTATCCCTTACTTATTAGATCCCGAAGAAGAGAAATGACCCAGCTAGTGTAGCTCATGATTGAGCATCAACCCATGCACCAAGAGGTTAGGGCACATGCCCAGGTTGCAGGCTTGGTCCCCAGTGTGGGGCATGCAGGAGGCAGCTGATCAATGATTTTCTCTCACCATTGATGTTTCTCTCTCTCTCTCTCTCTCCTTCTCCCTTCCTCTCTGAAATCAGTAAAAAAAAAAACAAAAAAAGCATAGGATCTCAAGTCAGATCATACCTGTTCACCACTTAGCAAAATATGACCCTCAATATTAAGCTAAACTATCAGTGGCTTGGTTTTCTCATCTGTAAAAAATTGGAATAATAATGGTATCTATCTTCACTGGGATTCTGAGATAAAAAATCCCACATGAGATAAAATGTGTAAAACAGTTTGAACACTGCATGGGACATAGGAAGCTCTCAACAAACTACCCATTCTTATTTAATCAGCCTTTCGATGTTTATATAATGTAAATGCCCTACTCACCCTTGTCCTTTTTCTTTCATCTTCTGAAGAATCAAGAATTTTAGCTGGATGAGGCCAAACACATTTAGAAACTATATCTAGTCCAGTGTTTATTTACACAGCACGCTTCATTGGGTCACATGCAAATTAAGTGCTTACCAAAGCTTTAATAAAAATGGAGGACATAAAGAAAAGTCATGACTTAAAAAAATATTTCTACCTGTTGAGTTGACTACTTACTGGATTTGTGAAATACCCAGTAAGTGCAGAACTTAACTTAATTTCTCCCTTATGGGGTCCCTTTATAGAACACTGACAAAACAGTCTTGGTGTGGCTGCATTCTAAGCCCAAGAAGCAAATGCAATGTGTGGTTCTCTCCCTTTGCCATTTGTGACATGTGGCCTTTACTTAAAACATTCAGTTACTCTGCCCACACGAAGTTAATGCTTCTGCATAGCAGTGGGCAGGCTGAAGACATGAGTTCTCATTTAAACTCGCACACAGCCCTGACTGGTTTAGCTCAGTGGATAGAGCGTCGGCTTGAGGACTGAAGGGTCCCAGGTTCGATTCTGGTCAAAGGCATGTTCCTTGGTTGCGGGCACATCCTCAATAGGGAGTGTGCAGGAGGCAGCTGAATCGATGTTTCTCTCTCATCGATGTTTCTAACTCTCTATCCCTTTCCTTCTCCCTTCCTCTCTGTAAAAAATCAATAAAATATATTTAAACTCTCACAGCCTTTTGACCTCAGTGTTGCCAACAATGACACCACCTGCCCCCTTACTTCACAGGTTTCTTCAGAACAAAAACAGCAAAGTCGGTGGGCATTTAGCACAGGCTTCCAGGTTTGCTGCACAGAGGAAAAGAAAAACACATTTGTGGGGACTGTATCAATGTTCCTTCAGTGAGGACTTCATAAATATTTGAAGGTCAATGTCAAGATGAAAGAGTTACTTGCCTTTAAACAATGATGCACTTCTTGTGCTATACTCTTCAAACTAATTGCTCTCCCAAAGAATTCCTATTTAGTATTAATCTACAACAAAGGTACTCTTGACACTGACACTTTTAATTACATATTACAAAGGATTTTGGAAATCAAGGTTTTTAGTAGTAAGGCAGAACTGTGTTGAAGCTTTATTCTCATCTACTAGCTACATAGTAGGATAGCAAGACTCTTGAATCCTTGGGTTTCGTTTGCTTGTTTGTTTTTTGGTGGTGGTGGGTGTTTTGAATAAAGACGACAATTTCATCTTTTCTCTGAGGCCCAAATAAGATCACACACACCGTTATGAACAAGAAGGCACCCATCAGTATTGTTGCCCTACTCCATCAGCAGCTAGGGCAGCAGGTGTTTCCTTCAACAGTTCACACCTGAATTGCTAAGGTTGTCTCAAGTGGATTTGTTAGGCGATGTGACTTAACACAAGCCCACTGATCCAAGAACTGCAAGAAATAAGGTTAGAATTCACCCACAAAAGACATACAGGGTGAGTAAAAGTTTTAGCAAAAATGTCAGCTGTGAGTCACAGTACTTACGTTGCATTTTCTTTCTGTTCTCACTGCCTTGCTTTAATCATCGTGATGACACAAGTAAGTGTGGGATGAGCTGACAAAAATGTCAGTGCCCCCAAATACTATTTGAAGCACCAAGGCCTAGGACCCAATGCTACATCTCTCAAGAGCTATATAACCTTCTCATTTTAAATGGGGCCCTGGATATTGCCAACCTAGAAAGTCTTCAGTTAAGAGAGAAAATAAAGCTTAAAAGAATGCTTTCTTATTATTTTTTTTCTCTAAGGAAGAAGATTTTTTCAAACTGTGATCCTATCCATTTAGTGGGTCCAATAGTAAATAGCCACGTGTATAAGCACACGGGAGAAGATCTATTTCAGACACAAACACACACACACGCATGCATGTGTACCCGCCGTACTGTACTGGGTTGTAGTTAAAATTTTTGAAAGTCACTATTTGAAAGCATAGTTACTGACTACTCTCCTCAAAATAACTGAAAAAGTATTTACATATTCAGTTCCCATGGTAACACTACTTTTTAGAAGCCCATTGCTATGACAAAGAAAAAGAAGACAGTTTAAAAGGGTGGGCTCTTGAGAAGGAAGTGTTCTCTCCCACTTCAGGACTCTGGTTCCAACTGATCATCAGTATCCCCAGAAAACCAATACATTTGCAAGACAAGAGACAAACATATGAAAAGATTTACTAGGGAGGGGGCAGATGCAGAGGGGAAAACATTTAATTAATTCCAGGTATTGTACTAGATTATAGGCCAGCCACACATGCAGGCTTTCTCCTTTAATCCTCACAAACCTGTAAGTATCACAGTGCTGAAGCCGCTATGCTGTTATAGTTTTGCCTGTTAAGTGATGACCTAATAAAGGTCATTTTCTTACAGTTACAGGACTGGCAAGTTTGGTCATTACTGATTGTTGACTAGCAGTGTTTGGTTGTGGATGAATAGGACCTACATTCAGGATTATGAATAACCAGCCAGTAGAATTTGGAACATCCTCCAGATTCTAATTTGTCCCATAAATAGACCGCACTCAAAACAATACCTTAATTGGCAAAGAAATGGAATTCAAGAGTAAGTCCAGCCAGTGACTTGCTATGAGGTCTTGCAAAAGCCAATTTCTCTGGCCCTCTAATTGTGCATCTATAAAGTCTCCCTGAAGGCAGAGCTTTGCAAAGTCTGTGATGGCTAAGATTTTATGACTCGTGCCTCTAAGATGACACATGCTAAGTAATAAATTCCATTACCAGAAATTTCATCACCAGAGGTAGAATTAAAAGAGGTAACAAAGAAATAAACTCTAGGGCCCCAATTCTTTCCTTGTAGCACCCTGACTGGCCTCTCGTTACCCCTCCAAACCCTGCAGGTATGGGCTGACCAGTCTTCCTAATCTTATAGATCAGCGGTTGCCAACCTTTCGGACTTCATGGACCACCTGTGGTCAGCGGACCACCGGTTGGCGACCGCTGCTTCAAAGGTTTCCTTAAATCTGTCTAGAATTCTTGCCTCTGTCTTGCCACCTAGTGGCAACAGAATTCACATGACTAAAGTAATGTTGACTCGTTATGTTCAAAAGACAGAAGGGGCCTGGCCTCTCCCTGAGCCAACCACATCCTTTCTCAGTCACCAGGCAGGTGCCACAAGACTCCAGTGTAAAATGGGGATAATACATTCTATAATGTGTACTACACAGCTAGGCACTGTGCCTGACACATGGTAGTTGTACTCTCTCTCTCTCGTATTATCATTCTGGTCCTACTTTCTTTAAACAACAGGGGGAGAGGTGGTGCCCCTTAGGAAGCGAAGTAGAGTCCCAAGCATTTTTCACTGACGAATTGGCTCCAGTCTTTGGTCTATTTTTAGCCATATTTGGAAACCTAGTTGGATAAAAATTAAGTTTTGTTTTAAATAAAAGTATATAGTGGCTTCCTCATAGGTGAAAAATAAACTGACAGAAAGCAAATGCTAGTGCATGGTAGGGTTTCATCAGCATTGATGTAAAAGGTAGCAAACCCTGGAGAGAATATATGAAGTGAAAGTTAATAGCCTTCAACCAGAAAAGGGAGAGAGTCAAATGCAGGAGAAACTAATGTGATAATAGCAAGTGATTACTGAGTACTTAAAAGTTTTGTATGTGTCATTGTACTTGACACTCGCCAGAAAAGGCAAACCATGGAATAAGCTGTGAAGGCATTTAAGGCGGCCACATCAAGAATGGAAAAGTAATTTTTTTTGCCAACTTTCCTATGACACATATGTAGTGTTTACTTGTCATTAACCACCTGATACTCAACAGAAAACAAACCGAATTCATGATGAAGAAGGTCACAGTGTAGACCTTTAAAAAGCCAAAAGCCTGGCCGAAGTGGCTCAGTTGGCTGGGGTTCTCCTCTGCAGGGTGGGGTGGGGGTGGGGATTGCTTGTTCAATTCCCCTTCAGGGCATAGGCCAGAGTTGCCAGCTCGGGTAGGAGGGGGTAAGAGGCGTGCAGGGGGCAGCAGATCGAATGTCACTAATATCAATGTTTCTCTCTCTGTGTCTTTCCCTCTCCCTTCCTCCATCTCTAAAAATAAAAAAATTTAAAAAATCTTAAAAAAATAAAAAAGAAAAGCCAAAAGGAAAGATAATATCATAGGGCAAAGAGCAGAAACCAGAACAAGAGACACAGTCACTTCTATTTTTAAAATTCACAACATTCTTGAAATTCCCCCAGGAAGGTTTCTGTTTGTTTTATAGCATCTCCCAGTACTTTGTGCAAATATGTTCGTTCAAATTCCACTCTGTGAGTTCTATAAGTTCACGGCAGACAAATATACCACCTGGCAAAAAGACATCAAAATAATCAGAGAAACAGATGAATAAAATGAAAGTATGACTACTAAACTCATCAGCATTGTGGCATGTAAGCCTTGTGGGCTTTTTCTTCATCTTGTTAGCTTCTAAGACTGAAGAAATCATTTGAAAACTTTCTTACAAGCCTAGAGACACAGGAGTCATAAGGAGTCATGAAACCCTTTATCTGAAAATGACAACAATCAGTAAATTTGTATTGACACGGGTTTTAGTTGCTTGAATAGTTATGTTTTCTCCTCACATTCTCCCAATTCAAAATATGATCATTTCCCAGAAGAAAAAATAGTTTTTCCTAACTGAATATTCCACTACCTAACACAACCTTAGAAGAATCAATATGAACTCTGAACACGGTGCATAAGTGACAGACCCCTCACACAGAAACAATAACACACCTTAGCTCTGGATTAGATGTCTCAGGGAGGGTTACTATCAATACAGCCTCATAAAAAATTCATTAGTAATATGCTGGAGAAAATGAGTTATATGTAGTCTTTATCTTAGGTTTTCCAGTGTCCTGTTATTCAAGAAAAACAATACGTAGAAAGACTGTGGGTTTTGAAGAGAGCTCAGCTGAAATGCAGAATCCGAAGTACAGTAACTGTGATCTCCATTTATAAAATGGCAACATCTATTTGGCAGGATTACCGTTAATGTTATGTCACACAGCATACACTAAAACGTAAGCCACAGATTACAACACCTGGTAGAATCTAAATAGGTCTTCACGTTAACGGAAAGAGGACTGCCCGAAGCAGGCCTGCCTAGGGCTGGCAGCACTGTGGAGTTCTTGACTTTGTGCAGGAAAGATTTCACAATACGAGTCCAGATGATTTTTTAATTTTTCTCTTTTTAGAGAGAGGAAGGGAGAAGGGAGAGAGAGATAGAAACATCAATGAGAGAGAAACATCCATTGGCTGCCTCTTGTATACCCCCTTCTGGGGATTGAGTCCACAACCCAGGCAAGTGCCCTGACCAGGAATCAAACCAGTGACCTCTTAGTTCATGGGTCAATGCTCCCGGTGATTTTGAGAGTATGTTTATTAAAGCTAGGGACAGTGAAACAAAGCAAGGTCTTAGGACAGAAGAAGCAAGAGGAGAGAACCTATGTGAGGCTGCTGTGGCTTCCAAGAAATATTATAGGAAAGAAATGAGCCTAGGCACGGCTGCTTTGGCTCACTGGGAAGTCAGAGAAAAGGGGGCTTTGGAGACAGGGTCAGGGGTTATCGGAAGATGAATTATGGACTCAGTTTCAAGTCTCATGGGATGCTTAGAGTTTAGGGAAAAGGGAGGGAAGGAAAAGGCATGGGCATGCTCCCAAATCAGATTTTCCAGGTGAGTCCTTTCAGGGTCGTGGTCTCCACTGATTGGCCAGCTCCAGGGGGTTATTAGTCATTGTAGCCCACCTGGTTTTGCTGCTTTTCTGGGCCTGGAGCTGAAATACAACTGGAGCCTAGATGTTATCTCCAGGGACCTTCTATACCTGGCTGTAAAATGCTCAGCCAGTTTAGTTTGTTCAGCTCTGTTTTCCCATTCCACTTGCAAAGGAATTTTCCTGGCTTCTTACTATCCTGCCTCACTCAAAAGACCAACCCCTCTTTGCCTTAGTTCTTCAACATCTTTCTCTAAACTAGTTACCTCCAATTTTTTCATCATACAAACCATTAAAACGTTTTGACTCTGCACCCCAGAATATGAACATTTCTAAATTCTATATATGTGCTTCAGTACTAATATATTACAAAATACACAAAATAGAACTGTTGAAAAAATGAAATAAAACAAAACACAGTTTTAAATATTGGCTTTGTAGGATTAGTTAATAACTCAAGGCATAATAAAACGGAAGCCAAAGTTCATACTTAACAACAGTGGATGCCAACTTAGATTCCAAAGAATCGTGACAATTCTGATTTTATTTTTGTGGTCACCTTCTTACAGAACTCAAAGCTTTCGCAGTTTGTAGTGCTCTTATTCAAAAACAAGGCATGGTTGTCCCAAGGTAGCTTTATTTACTTGCAGCAAGTAAAGGAGATGCGATTCATATCCAAAGCTCTGCCTCTCCGAAGGAAGGCTTAACATTCTTATATACACTACTGGAGGCCCAATGCACGAAATTCGTGCAAGCGGCTCAGCTCCTGCTACCTCGGCGGCTGCCTCTACCTCGGCCCCCACCGCTGAGTCTTCATCCAGCAGGTCATCCGGAAGGACATCAGGTCTAATTAGCATATTACGCTTTTATTATTATAGATTTGGTCATTGGAGCAGAGCTAAAAGATCGAAATACTAGATATTCTCCAAGCTCCCTTTCAGCACTAGGACTCTGGTCTCTACTGAAATTTGCATTTGATTAGTAATATGCTACATACTGTTCTTGGCACAAATAACAATGTAAAATGTTTTAACAGTACCTAATAAGCTGACCATTTTTTATTAGAGGCCCAGTGCGCGGGATTCGTGCACTGGTGGGGGGCGTGGCCTGTGGGGATCGGGAGCATAGCTGTGGGAGCATAGCTCATCCTGGTCAGCCAAGTGGCTGTGAACCCGCCCTCTGAGCGGCTGCTCCCACTGTGGGAGAGCCGCTCATCCCGGTCAGCTGAGTGGCGCTCCCACTGTGGGAGTGCACTGACCACCAGGGGGCAGCTCCTGCTTTGAGCATCTGCCCCCTGGTGGTCAGTGCATGTCATAGTGACTGGTCGACTGGTCGTTCTGGTCATTCCGCCATTCGGTTGCTGAGCTTTTATTATATAGGATGTTTTTATTTGTTGTTTGATTACAATTGACAAATTAAATATTATATTCGTTTTAGATGTATAGCACAGTGGGTGGACATTTATATAACTTATGAAGTGATCCCCAGTAAGTCTAGAACCCACCTGACACCATATATAGTTATTACAATATTATTGACTGTATTCCCCTTGCTGTACTTTACATCCCTATGACTATTTTGTACTGCCAATTCGTACTTCTTAATACCTTCACCTTTGTAACCATGATCATTTTTTTTTTATATTTCTTCATTGATTTCAGAGAGGAAGGGAGAGGGGGAGAGAGAGAGAGATAGAAACATCAATGATGAGAGAGAATCATTGATCAGCTGCCTCCTGCATGTCCTGTACTGGGGGATCGAGCCCACAACCAGGGCATGTGCCCTGACCAGGAATCAAACCATGATCTTCTGGTTCATAGGTTGATGCTCAACCACTGACCACACAGGCGGGGCCCCATGATAAATTTTAATGAAATAGCACAGCCTACATATGTATGTACTCACACATAAACATACCGCAAAACACAACTTTTAAATCCAGGTCCACTGAGGACATCCTTGAAGCTCACAAAATGCTGCAACAATACATATTATTCCATATTAATTTGACAAACCAAGCACAGGCTGTCTTTTCTTACAAAAAGACCCTAGCAATTAGATATTAGAAATTTCCCTCCTCACTCTACAGACTCTGCGGTGTATTTGTGATTTATACTTGTGGCATGCATTGGGTGGACTAGTTCCAAAATGAGGACAGTTGTAAATGACAAGAAAAGTAATCTAGTTCCCACAATTCCCTAAGAAGATCATTATATCTTTAGGCTTTATTATTTTGGGTGTAGTAGTCCTGAATTAAGTTAATGGGCAAAAATGACCCTAGACACTCTGGCTAAAATATAAAATGTCTCACAGTGATTCTCCTTCATTACCTCTGATTCTTAGTTTAAAATAAAAATGATAAAGCAAAATTGAGACAGAATACTTTTAAAAACAACACTGTTTTTCTTGGTTGAAATTATATATTTACAGCTAAGTAACTTTCTAATGATATAATATAGAATACATGAAAAGTAGAGAATAGAGGCCTATTTTGCTTTTTAAAACCTAAAGGTTTCCAAATAATTTACTTCCTTCATCAAGTACACACCTGCCTATTATAGAGCTCAGAACTGGTTATACCAGCTCATGTTCCCTCATTTCCATTTTGGCCCCAATATTACCCTGTTAATGCAAAAACAACAAACATTTAAATGAACATTTACTGAGGAGGAGATGGGGGGGAGT
>NW_005357806.1:1436421-1444167 GCF_000412655.1 Myotis brandtii | reverse complement strand
GAGGAAGAGGAAGGGGAAAAGGAGGAGGGGAGGGGGAGGAGGAGGAAGAGGAAGGGGAAAAGGAGAGGAGGGAGGAGGAGGAGGAGGAGGGGGAGGGGGAGGAAGAGAAGAGGAGGAGAAGAAGAATCCCAGCTCAGATGATTCAAACAAGAAAATGCCAGATTATTTGTTCACAGGGACTTCCATTTTAAAGGACTGCATCCCTTTGTGCAAAAGGAACTCATGGACTTCTTTAGAATATATAGCAGCTTTAATTTTTCTTAATGTCCATCAGCTCTTTCAGATTAACTTTGATTACTTTAGTTAAACAGTTCTGGATTAAGTTCATTCAAGGATTAAAGAGTAGGATCTGAACTTTAAGAGGTTTTGGTTGAAATGGGTCCAACATTAAATTAATGACAATAACAATAATATCAATCTTATAAATAAGGTTATAAATAAATCCTCCCACCAGTTCCGTTGCCTTCTAAACTGACCTTTGAGTGCTGAGCAGAATACATTCTCCTAAAAGTGGCAATTCCAGAAGAACCAAGGGGCATTTTTCTTTTACTATCATACTCTCTCCAAGTCACTAAATATCAATTATTCAGGTGCCACAAGAACAGGAAAGGGAAGAAAAATAGGCTACAGGATGACTGCTTACCCACTGTCCCCTTAAAGCTCAGTCACAGTTCCTATTCTCCTGAATCCAGCAATAGTCACATCATGAGTACATTTTGGTCACATCCAAAATTATCCAATTACAGTGAAAAAACTGACATAATGTATTGCCTGGATTTCAACCAATTTTAAATAGTTTTGTTTGTTAATCCTTACTGAGGATATTTTTTCCATTGATTTCTTTAGAGAAAGGGAGGGAAGGAGGGGGAGAGAGAGAGAAAAAACATCAATGTGAGAGAGACACGTGGATTGGTTGCCTCCCACATGTGCCCAGACCTGGATCAAACCTGCAGCCCAGGTACATGCCCTTTACTGGGAATCAAACCCAAGACCCTTCAGGACGAGGGCTGACACTCTAACCACTGAGCAACACCAGCTAGGGCTAGTTTTTAATAATAGCTACTAGTATAGGAGAACTATAACATTGCTAAATGATTTCATTTGAATTACATTTAAACAAACATAACACAGTACTTTAGCAAAAACACCAGCTAGAAACAAGAGACCCAAACTCACTTTCATGACAGTAATGCTTGTAGAGCATTTGCCCCAAAGAATTGTGGTCTGCAAATGGACAAGTACCCACCCATTAAAATTACTAATTCCTTTTACTTTTGCAATCATTAGGCTAATGCTATGGCAATTACAATAATTACTCTTTCTTTTTAAATACAAAGAAAATAACATAATCACAATATCTCCTTCTGCAGGATTCTGTGACTAACAGCTGTTAGTTTATTCATTCCCAGTGTAACTTTATGATTCAGAGGACAAATATTTTCATGCAGGCCAAGTTCTTAAAATGAGAAAGGAACAAGTTTCCTTATTCAAAATCCAGAAATTTGAACTAGATTATGCTGCCTCCTAGAGGCCAAAAGTACATTAAAACACCCCTATATTCATCACAATGTCTAGTTTTAACTTCCCATATCCTCAAATTCATCTTGATAATGACCACACAGAGCATGCCCTGCTTGTTTTCTTATGTTAAGTGATTCTTTTTCTAATTTATAGGTGGATATCTCCTTGCATTTAAAAAAACTGAAATGGTTAGGGAAGAAGTCCACTGCAAATGATCCAACCTTGAAGAGATCGAGCAACTGACACAGACCTGTTGTCAACCACAAAAATGGATTATTAATAAATGCGAAGATTTAAAAATGTATAATGTTATGTTTAAATACAATGATCCTGGTAGTGTAGAGCCCTATGCCTAAAAAAGCTCTAAGTATAAAGTAAAGCTTTCTCTGTCAGTATAATGTCCTGTTAAACAAAATGGATAATGGTGCTTCCCAACCTGGAGAATATGTAGAGAATGAACACACATGGCAAGCCACTGTTGCTGGGAAATCCTTGTTCACAAGATTACTGTTAAAGTATCCGGAGAAAACATGGAGATGAATAAAACTTAATTCAAGGAAGTCTAGTACAATGCAACCTTCCTCACTTCTTTTTGGCTGCATGCTGCTTCATTGTGTTGCTGTAATAAAAGTTCTGACAAGTGGGAAGTTTCAATGCATTCACACGGAGCAATTCTGTAGCAGTTACCCTGGGGATTCCAGCACAAAACCATCCTAAGTAGGTCAAAGCTCCCCAAACAGTATTTAGATCACCAAAACCTTCATAGGAGACTTTAATGCTCTGTCACTTCACCCAGAAAGGAAGAAAAATACAAAGGATCACAAGATGCTTTGTTAGAAACAAGGGCATTGAGGATTTTAAAAGGGCAGCTATTAAAAGAATTTTCTAAGATTCTAAATTGGAGTCTGGTCAACTTAAGTTATTTACCAGCAAAACGCTTGGTCAAAAGCATACTTACGATCCTGATGAATTAAATGAAAAAAAAGTAAAAAAACAAAACTTCTAGATTACATATATACTAGTAGACAAATAGAAATCGTAACTTGTTTAAAACAATCATTTGGTATGGACTCAGAAGCTGGACCTATGGCCTCGGTTCTGTTTATAAAACCTTCATGATTTTAAAAAATATTTTTTTAAAGCTTAAAAAAGACTAGTGATTGATGGAAGGGCAAAATCAGAGATTCAATCTGACAAAAAGAAACATTTTGAGATGTTCTAAATTAAATGACAGTGGGCTGGAGAGTGAACAAAAGAGATAGGACATTTAGTCTGTTGGTAACTAGGGGCCAGCTATCAAGACTGCTCACATTCCTGAGTGTATGCTGGAACCCCGAATTAACTTTCAGGTGGCTATTTCCACTCCTATCTAAGACAGCACAGCAGCCTCTGCTTCTTGTTTACACATGAACTTTCCAAAATGTTGCCCACAACCAATCCAAAAGAGCAAACACCTCTTCCTTAGGGACTCTGCGGAGCCTATCCCAGAATTAGCCCTTCTCGACCTTTTCCCATCCCTTCACCGACAGCCAATGTACATTCTTTCAAAACAACTTACATCCTTCTCCCCACTACTTGATGTATAAAGAGGTGTTGGATCGCCAATACCGGGCTGCGGAGATTTTGCATTTCCCCGTGGCACTGCAGATGGTGGTTTCAACTTCATGCCCCAAGACCTGGCCTTCTTTTTCTTGCCAGCAATGACCCAATAAGCTCTTTCTTTTAGAAGACTTTCGGTCGTGAAAATTAAAAATTTTGTTTAACATGTCTACTAACAACCAGAACATATGAGTATCCTGTGGAGAACACTTGAAAAGCACATAGTACATATGTTAAACCCTAATTATTCCCGTACTTCAACTCCAACATTGAGAAGTACTGTTTTCCTCATTTCTTCAACAATTTCTGGCTGCCTGGGCACATTAGATGGTGACAACGGGAACTAACTTTAAAAGTTATAGTGTCTTGCCCAGCTGGCATGTCTCAGTGGTTAAGTGTCAACCTGTAAACCAGGAGGTCACGGTTGGATTCCCGGTCAGGGCACATGCCCGGGTTGCAGGCTCGATCCCCAGTATCGGGCATGCAAGAGGCAGCTGATCAATGATTCTCTCTCATCATTGATGTTTCTCCCTCCCTCTCTCTCTCTCTCTCTCTCTCTCTCTCTCTCTCTCTCCCTTCCTCCCTTTTTCTCTGAAATCAATAAAAATATATATTTTTTTAAAAGTTATAGCGTCTTTTTCCTCCATGATGCAACATAAATTCAAGGCCTTCATGTTCACCAAGACAACATGATGGGCCTAGAAATGCTAAATCCTTATGACTATTATTTCTGTTCTAATGTTTAATGTGACCTCAGCATTATTATTTACATTAAAATAAACAAGGGAGAAAATTTGGAACTGATCTTTTTGGTTTTTTTATGTGTGTGTAACAAGTATCCAAGAACCCGTCCGTAGTAGAGCTAGCATAATAAGAGGTAAGTTTATGCTAAAGATAGACTGGTTTCTCACAGAACCCAAATGCAGGCCTGCAACTCAGACTCAGGAAAGAGCTGGGAATGGGAAGGCCACAAGAAATCAAGGGAGTGCCTGCTTCTGGCCTCCATGTCTCATGTCAAGGACTATGCTTTTTCCGGTAACCTCTGTTATTCAGCCTCCCTGGCCTACCACGCTGTTGGGAAAACTTCCCAGCCGAGGGGCCAAAAGAGGCTGACAGCTTTATTACATTTAAGAGTATATTAAGAAAACTTACATAAGAGGAGCCCGTGCTGGGTGGCAGTGAGACACCATGGATACCCTCCCCACTGTGCTGCTGCAGTGGTTCTCAACCTTCCTAATGCCACGACCCTTTAATACAGTTCCTCATGTTGTGGTGACCCCCAACCATAAAATTATTTTCGTTGCTACTTCATAACTGTAATGTTGCTACTGTTATGAATTGTAATGTAAATATCTGATATGCAGGATGTATTTAGGCGACCCCTGTGAAAGGGTCGTTCGACCCCCAAAGGGGTTGCGACCCACAGGTTGAGAACCGCTGTGCTAAGGGGTTACATGGGACTAGGCAAGACGGACAGGGGTTTCAGGGTGTGACCCTGTGAAGATAAGGGGGAAATGCTTATCATGCTTGCCTGGGGCAGAGCAACGGCCTGTTCCAGGAACCATCACAAACCAGCTCGCTTTGGTGTAAGGCCTGCAAAATCATTTTGTCTGTCCTGCCAAGACATGAGGGGTGTGTTAATTTAATGCTTGACCAAATACAGCAAGCTAATTTTTAAGTTGGTAATTTTGTACAGCCCTTGAATGATGTTAGAAATATCCAAATGGCCCTTGGCAGAAAAAAGTTCCCCTACCCCTGCTGTAGGGCCTAGGGGAGGGGTCCCTCAGGCAATCTCTGAGGGAATTTATTTTTCATCTGGATCTAGTTGGCAGCTCCAGCAACGCTCAGGCAGCATTCACATCATGGAACAGTCTTTCCTTTACATACACAGGCCCCAATTTCACATATTAATATGATTTTCGCAGTCCAACATGCACATTCCTAGAAGCATATTCTGACTGGCCCAGCTAAGGTCTGTCTATTAAATTATCTGTGCTTAATCAAACAGAGAACCTGAAAGCCCATCCACTTGGTAATGAGTTATATGGGCTTTTGTATGTCTGACATCTAAAATGTCCTTATTTACCTGGAGAGTATTATGCTAAGTGAAACAAGCCAGTCAGAGAAAGATAAGTAGCACATGATCTCACTCATGTGGAATTTAATGAACAAAATAAACTGAAGAACAAAATAGATTCACATGATCTTACTCATATGTGGAATCTAATGAACAAAATAAACTGATGAACAACATAGATCCAGTGACATAGAAGCATGAAACAGACTGACAAATCTCCGAGGGAAGGGGGCAGGGGAAAAAGATTAACCAAAGAACTTATATGCATAAATGCATAACCAATGGACACAGACAATAGGGTGGTAAAAGCCTGGGGCAGGGGGCAGGGGTGGGCTAAAGGAAGTCAATGGGGGACAAGGGGGACATATGTAATACTTACAACAATAAAGATTTAAAATCAATATATAAAATGTTCTTATTTTACCTATAATTTCTTTTTGTTTTTAATTATAGTTGATATACAACATTAGTTTGTCACAATACATAGTTATTATAATACTAGAGGCCCAGTGCACAAAATTCATGCATGGGTAGGGTCCCTAGCATCTGCCGGCTGGGGCCTCCCTTTGCACCCGCCTTGGCCTGGCACCACCCGCCTACCTGCTCCACCATCTCACTGGGGTCCCGCTCTTGTCAGGGCTCATCAGGGTCAGCAGCACCTCCACCTCTGCCCGCTGCCAGGGCCATATCGTCAATGCCTGCCATGTTCCACACCACCCCCTGGTGGTCAGCGCACGTCTAACTCCCGGTCGGTCAAACTCCTGCCCATAGGGTCAATTTGCTTATTAGCCTTTTATTACATAGGATTACTGACTCTATTCCCTATGCTGTACATTACATACCTGTGACATATTTTATAGCTGGAAGTCTGTACTTAATTCTCTTTCCATTTTCTGCCCATCTCCCAACCACCTCCCTATTTTACTTTTATTTTTGAAAGATATTTTCTATGAGTATAAAATTCTAGGTTTATAGTTTCTTTCTTTGAGTACTGTAAAGATGTTGCTCCTTTGTTTTCTCGCTGCATTGTTTCAGAGGAGAAATCAGCTATCAAAGATCCTTATCTTTATTCCTCCATATGTAATTAATCCTCTCCTTGCCCCCGAACCCCTCAACCCCTTATCTCCCTGATGGCTGTTTTAAAAATGTTCTTTTGAACAATCTGATTATGATGTGCTTCTGTGTAACTTTCTTAGTGTTTCCTGTGCTTTCAGTTTACTGAGCTTCTTAGATCGATGGATTTAATGTTTTCATCAAATTTGGGAATATTTTGGCTATTTCTTCCATTTCTTTCCCGTCCTCCACCCCTGCCTTCTATCCTTCAAGGATTACGAGTATATTGTATCAGGCTGTTTAATGTTGTCCACAGCTCACTTATCCTCTTTTCCTCCCCAACCCTCCATTCTTCTCCCCTGTACAGGGGATGTATTTTTGATCATTTCTATTATGCCTAAAAGTTCAGTAATCTTCTGCAATGTCTAATGTGGCATTAATCCCATCTGGTATATATTTCATCTCAGATATTGTAGGTTCCAACTTTAGTTCTATCTGGGTCATTTTTTTTTTTTATATCTCCCATGTCTACACTTTACTCTTTTTAAACATGTAATAGAGTTATAACTTGTTTTAATGACCTTCTCTGTTAATTCTAACATCTGCATTACTTCTGGCTTGGTGTCAAGTGATAATTCTTCTCATTAGGGTTGTGTTTTCCTGTTTCCTTGCAATCATTGACTAGATGCCAAACATTTTAAAATTCACTTTGCTGGATGTTGGATATTTTTGTATTCCTATAAATATTCTTGAGTTTTGTTCCAAGAAATGCAGTTAGAAATTACTTGGAACAGTTTGTGCCTTACAGGTCTTGCTTTTATGATTTTTTGTACAAGATCAAGGAATTTCTCAGACTAGGGCTAATTACTCCCCACTATTATTGCAAAACCATCCCGACTATGGGATGGTTTGGGGAAATATTATTTGAAATATAAGAACTCAAATCAGGCTCTATACAAGCAAATTGGGCAAGTTTATTAATAAGTGTAAACACGATTTTGCTTCTCTGTAGAAAGAACATATTATTTATTAGCCACACTAAGACACTTACCCAGGACCAATGCTAAACAAAATGCGATATCAGTATAAAAACCAGGGAAGTCAATAAAAAGCTTTTGCACAGCAAAGGAAACCATCAACAAAACAACAAGAAAGCCCACTGCATGGGAGAACATATTTGCCAATGATATCACCGATAAGGGTTTAATCTCCAAAATTTACAGGGAACTTATGCAAATTAACAAAAGGAAGATAAACAATCCAATTAAAAAATGGGCAACAGACCTAAATAGACACTTTTTGAAAGAGGACATACAGAAGGCCGAAAGACATATGAAATCATGCTCAAAGTCACTAATTATACAAGAGATGCAAATCAAAACGACAATGCGGTATCATCTCACACCTGTCAGAATGGCTATCATCAACAAATCAACAAACAACAAGTGTTGGAGAGGATGTGAAGAAAAAGGAACCCTTCTGCACTGCTGGTGGGA
>NW_005357806.1:1401599-1435889 GCF_000412655.1 Myotis brandtii | reverse complement strand
TTGTAATACCTTAACCAATAAAGAAATTTAAAAAACAAACAAACAAACAAAACATTTAAAGGGAAAAAAAAACACAAAAAACCAGGGAAGTCTCAGGAGACTAGTATTATACAGAAAATGGGATAACAATATCTACCTCAGGGTTATTGCTAAATTGTAAACAATACTTTAAAAGATTTAACAGAGGGTTTATCATAGAAACCATCTATTTTATCATAATTGAATATAGTTCTATAAGTTTCAAAGATCTGGACTATATCCTTCCCAACTCCCACCCTACCTTTGCCCTTCTAAATTTTACCACTCCTTCAAAATTAAGCTAAAATATCATTTTAGGGGCATTCATTTCATGAAGTCATCTGTGACCACCCAAACCTAACAGCCAATTGAAAAAAAGCACTATGATCTAAAAGACCAGACTCTAGAATGAGATCATCAGGGAGGGAAGAAGAAAAACAAAATTTAAACCAAGTCAAATAGAATTGAGTACTTGTACCACAGTACCCAGTCTGTACTACAGTGGGAGATGCTGTGCTCTTCAACAGGTTCTCTATGGAAAGGATTCTGGAAAGATTGCAGAGTAGAAAGTACCAGGTATCTGTTTCCTCTCCTAGACAACAATTTCACTAGCAGAATCTGTCTGAATATAACTATTTTGAAACTCTAGAGTGTGCTGAATGCTTGCAACTTCCAGAGGAAGACAAGGATGGTAAACTGTACTTATTATAGGTCAATTTCAGCTCTTTGCACAGTAGCAGTAACCCACTCCCCACCCCCAGCCACTTGGTAGGCAGCTGTGCACATGTTCCTGGAGCAGCTGCACACAATTTATGGGAACCAGGGCAGACAAAAAGGACTCTATCCTCCAAATAATGGAGATCTATGCTTTCATTGCTGATTACTGCTTCTGATCACAGAAGGACAAAGGGGTGGGCAGCCTTTATTGTTATAACTTTCCATATTACCCTCCCCCACCAGATGAAGTGATTTATAGAAGATTTAAAGAGTACAAGCCCTGTTTTCCCACTTCATTTTTCACTTTTTCCACTGTCAGGAGGCAAACATTAAAGACTAGGAACAATAACACATACAGGAGAATTAGAAACTGACCAAGCACATTCCCACAGAAAGACTCAGAAAAGACCTGAGAAGACCATAAGTATACACTTCAGTCTGACCTCAGCATAAGACTAGACTATGAAAATAAGGAAAAAACAACAACAAAAACAACAACACACACACACACACACACACACACACACACAATAAAAACAATAACAAAATATGGGAAATTCTGAGAAAATGGAGAATCTAATCTCCTGAGTTAACACATTATTAGATTCAAATGTCCAATGTTCAACAAAATCACAAGGCAAACAAATAAACAGCAATGTATAACCCATTCAAACAAAGAATAAGTAAATAAACAGATTTTGTCCCTGGAAAAGACCTAATGGCAGATATATAAGACTTTAAAACAAATCTCATAAAGATGTTCAAAAACTAAAGAAATATGAGGAGAAAGTCAAGAAAATGTGTGACCAAAATGAGAATATTAATAAAGAGGTAGAAAACTTAAAAAGATATGAAAAAGAAATTCTGAAGCTGAAGAGTACAATAACTAAAATGAAAATTTCACTAGAGGGATTCAAAGGCAGATTTGAGCAGGCAGAAGAAATAATCACCAAACTTGAAGACAAAACAATAGAAATTATCAAGTCTGAGGAACAGAAAGGAAAAAACTGAAGAAAAGCAAACAGAGCCTAAGGACCTGTGGGACATCATCAAGTGGACCCAAATACACATCATTGGATTCTGGAAGTGTGAGTTGGCCAGTTTTGTTCTTTTTCAAAATTTTTGGGCTATTTGAGGCCCCTTGTGATTCCATGGGTTTTTCTATTTGTGCAAAAATGTCACTGGAATTTTGATAGGGACTGCACTGAATCTGTATGAAGATTGCTTTGGAGTGCATTGACATTTTAACATTTATGTCTTCTAATCGAAGAACATGGGACATGTTTCCATTTATTAATGTCTTTTAAGATTTCTTTCAGCAATGTTTTGTAGTTTTCATCGTACAAGCCTTTTGCCTTCTTGGTTAAGCTAATTCCTAAGTATTTTATTCTTTTTAATATTACTGTAAATGGAACTGTTTTCATAATTTCCTTTTCTGTGTTCACTGTTTGTGTATAGAATGCAGTTGAATTGTGTGTGTGGACTTTGTATCCTACTTTGCTGAATTCATTCATCAGTTCTAACAGCTTTTTTGTGTGAGGAATCTTTAGGGTTTTCTACAGAGAAGATCATATTGTCTGCAAACGGATAATTTTACTATACTTCCTTTCCAATTCAGATGCCTTTTATCTTAAAAAAGAATAAAACTGGCCAACTCACAGTTACTAATTTCAAAACTTACTGCAAAGCTATAGTGATCAAAACAATGTGGTATTGGCATAAAGACAACCATGTAGACCAATGGAACAGAATACAGAGCTTAAAAATTAACCCGCATATGACCAAATGATGTTTGACAAGGGTGCCAAGATGACTCAGTGGGAAAATGGTGCTGGGAAAACTGGATATCCACTGGATTAAAATGGCTACCATCAAAAACAGAAAACGGTCCTAGCTTATTTGGCTCAATGGATAGAGCATCAGCCTGCAGACCAAAGGGTCCTGGGTTTGATTCCCGTCAAGGGCATGTACCTTGGGTGCAGGCTTCTCCCTGGACCGGCTCTGGTCAGGGCTCATGCAGGAGGCAATCAATCGATGTGTTTCTCCCACATCGATGTTTCTCTGTCTTTCCCTCTCTCTTCCACGTTCCCCCCCCCCAAAAAAAATCAGTGGAAAAATATCCTCGGGGGAGGATTAACAAAAACAACAACAGAAAACAAGTGTTAGTGAGGATCTGAAGAAATTGGAACTCTCATGTACTTTTAGTGGGAATGTGAATTGGTACAGCCACTGTAGAAAACAGTATGGCGGTTCCTCAAAAAGTTAAAATATTTTTCCTGTGAGAGCCACCAAGTTGAGAGGAGCGTGGCCATCGCCTTTCCCCATCATGGCATGTTGTCATCCAGATATCAATGTACTCTGACAAGGGGAAATAATCTGGCAAAAATGTCACTTTGCCTGCTACGTTCAAGGCTCTCATATGACTAGATATTATGAACTTTGTTCACCCCAACTTCCATAAAAACAATACACAGCCCTAGGCTGTTAGTAAATTAGCAATCATCAAAAACAATTGACAGCCCCATGCTGTTAGTGAATTATCAGTCATGAAACCAGTGCTGAGTCATGAAGTAGTAGCAGAGCTATGGCTGGAGTTCAAGGCAGTGGACTCATTGTTCTAAATGAGTGCTTTTGGCAGTATGTGCTGTGGGAGCCACACGTATGCACCAACCAAAACGTAGTGTCACTGGCACTACACAGTAAACACAACACAGAAATGATATGCCATCTGCTCGGCCCTGGCTGCCTCAGCCTTATCAGCCCTCGTCATGTCTAAAGGTCATTGTATTGAGGAAGTTCCTGAACCTCCTTTGGTGGTTGAAGGTAAAGTTAAAGGCTACAAGGAAACCAAGGAGGCTGTTTTGCTTCTTAAAAAACTTAAGGCCTACGCCCTAGCCGGTTTGCCTCAGTGGACAGAGTGTCGGCCTGTGAACTGAAGGGTCCCGGGTTCGATTCCAGTCAAGGGAACATGCCTGGGTTAGGGGCTGGATCCCCAGTGAGGGGTGTAAGGAGGCAGCCAATCAGTGATTCTTCCTCATCATTGATGTTTCTATCTCTCTCTCCCTCTCCCTTCCTCTCTGAAATCAATAAAAATATATTTTTTTAAAAAAAGAAACTTAAGGCCTAGAATGATATCAAAAAGATCTATGCCTCTCAGCAAATGAAAGCTGGCAAGGGCAAAATGAGAAACCGTCATCGAATCCAGCGCAGGGAGCTTGCATCTATAATGAGGGCAACGACATCATCAAAGCCTTCCGAAACATCCCTGGAATTACTCTGCTTAATGTAAACAAACTGAACATTTTAAACTTCTCCCGGTAAGCACTTGTTTCTGCATTTATACTGAAAGTGCTTTCGGGAAGTCAGATGATCTGTATGGCACTTGGCGTAAAGCTGCCTCCCTCAAGAGTAACTACAACCTTCCCATGCACAAGGTGCTCAGTACAGACCTTAGCAGAACCTTGTAAAGCCCAGAGATCTGAATAGCCCTCCAAGCACCTTGCAAAAAGATTCATCACAGAGTGTTCAATGGTTATAGCATTTCCATTTTGCAAGATTAAAAGAGTTCTGGGGATGAATGGTTCTAATGATTGCACAATAATGTGATTGTATTTAATACCACTGAACTGCACACTTAAAACTGGTTAAGATGGCCCTGGCCAGTGTGGCTCAGTTGGTTAGGCATAATCCCAGGCACCAAGAGGTCGCCAGTTCAATTCCCAGTCAGGGCACATGCCTGTGGTGCAGGCTCAATCCCTGGTAGGGGGCTTGCAGGAGGCAGCCAATCGATACATCTCTCCCTCTCCCTCTCCCTTTCTCTCTCTCTCAAAGGAAATTCAATACAAACATATTTTTTTAAATATGGTTAAGATGATAAAATTTATGTTATGTGTATTTTACCACAATAAGAAAGGGCTAGAGGGGGTTAGTTCTCTGTGGATGTCCTAAATGGACAGGGAAGTAATGGGAAAGAACATCACAAAATCAGGATGGGGATAGATCTTGCCATGCATAATATCTCCTCGAATTCTTTTAATTCATTCAGGTAGCTAACAATCATCAATGCTATAAGGATCTTATTTGTTTTACTTACTGTTGATTAGACCTATGGGACAGTTTTTTTTCCAGAAAGTAATCCAAATGATTTCACAAAACAAAGAAGGGGAGTAAAGAGTTGATAGTCAAAGATGAACTGGAATCCAAGGGAAATTTCTTATTTGCCATATTATAGACATTCAAGGTATACACATATGAATAATTGCTTTAAATGTAAATTATTTTAGTTCTGAGAACAAAACATGCTAAAGGTTATAAATAAGTCCATTTCTTTAAAAATATGCAAAGGGCTTTTAAAAAATCTTTATGCCGGGCTGGCGTGGTTGCACATTGATCTATGAACCAGGAGGTCACGGTTTGATTCCCAGTCAGGGCACAAGCCCAGGATGGGGGCTCGATCTCAGTGTGAAGTGTCCTGGAAGCAGCCAATTGGTGATTCTCTCTCATCACTGATGTTTCTATATCTCTCTCCCTTCCTCTCTGAAATCAATAAAATTATATTTTAAAAAAATCTTTATAACAAATTTATTTGGCCATATGTTGATAATTCTCAAAGCTGAGTGATAGAGCTAGAGGTCATATTCTCCTCTATATTGCATTAAGTTTGAAATTTTCCATAAGAAGTTAAATAAAATTGTTTATTTGGTGCATTCTTTACCATAAAATGTTATATTGCTTTTGGCTATTAAGAGTCACATGTTTCCATAGAACAACATGGACTGGAATGCAAAGCAAGGAGAATGCACAAATGAAATTATGCACCCACCATGTGATCACTGGAGCTCTCTACTTTTTGCTTCAGGATCTCAACCTCCAAAGAATAGTAAACATAACCAATCCAGTCAGTTGTATTACTTTCCAGTGTGACTATACCTCACAAACTGATACACCTGCACCTGTATTGATAACTTCTTCAGCAGTTTCCCACTTTTGATTCACCAAAATTCCATTCTTAGACAACTGAAGGCATTTACTTGCTTTTGGATTCAATGTTATCTGCCCACCCACAGGTGCAACAGTGATCTCAAGATTAAAAACAGAAAGGGATGGGAATAGTGTCTGGTATGTATTAAGACTCAGAATTCCACAAGAAGTTCCATGTACCACGGGGAGCGATATCAAATGCTTTTCCTATAAAACTATTCCCCAAATCACTAAGAAAAAAAAAATAGTGGAATAGGATGGCTTCCCAGAAATGTTATGTCAAGACAGACTTAAGAATAGACAATATAAAGAAGAACGAATTTAAATGAACTTTAAAGTCAGCATGCTTTTCAATCAATTAGAACTTTAGAGATCAAAAGCTGTTCAGACTGCCGACATTTACACAGCTTCCTCCAAAATACATAAGTGCACATAAAAAAGGAACATCCAGGAAACTCCATTTTCCAACAAACTGGCTTGTTTGTGAAGAAGAATGTCCAAAGGATGTAGTTCAGGAAGGTAAGAAATCCTGTGATTGTTATCATTACATCAGCATGACCTTAATCAGTAACTTTCTCCTCATGCACATGTGAAAGAAAACAAAAACAGACATCTTTCTAAGGAATACCACGAATACCAAAGGAAATTAAAACACCCATGGTAATGTCTTTATATAATTTTAAAATCAGAAAAGTCACAAAACTGTGCAATATTCTAATTTACATTGCAATGGAGATGAGAATTATAGGTAGATTTTAGGTGGAATTTTAAAGCCACTTCTAATCTCTTTGCATTTTATGCTGCTATACAAACATATGGCTTTACTATGTATGCCTAAAATACATCATCATATATAACATTTATGTAATATACCGCAAACTGTCCAATAATAGATATATTTAAGTATTGATATGAGAATCAAAATATCCACATGTAAAATATATTCGTTGCTATTGTAAAAGATACCTGGTTAGATGCGGGGTGGTGTGGGGGAGTCTAACAACAAAAAAAGCAATTTAAGATTGAGAGAGTACAGGAACGCTATCAGTTATCCCTTCACGAAACTTTACCCAAAGTATAAATGAAGTAAACCAGTCCTTTCATACTTGCCACACTCAAAACTAGAACCACACTCAGACTGAGTCAGAAGGGTGTCTGCATGTGGGGTCAGCCCGGCACAGTAGGTATCAGAACCCAAGTGGTGTGAGGACACCTGCGCAGAGGGAGAGGCGGCAGCAACAATGGGAGATTAGTTATGTACAGCAGGATTGACCAAATAAATAAATACAGGGGTGGGGGTGGGCAAAAGTAGGTTTACAGCCCTGGCCAGGTTGCTCAATTGGTTGGAGCATCATACCATGCACCAAAAGGCTAAAGGTTTGATTCCTGGGCAGGAGACATACCTAGTTTGTGGATTCGATCCCCTGGTTGGGGTGCAGCAATAGATTACATCGATGTTGCTCTCTCTCTCCCTACCTCTCTCTCTAAAAATCAATAAAAAACATATCCTCGGGTGAAGATTTTTTTTAAAAAGTAGGTTTACAGTTGTGAGTACACGAAGCACAGAGTTAATAAAGCTAATGTAATAATCGTAACCTGCATTTTCCATATGAACAACTGTAAACCTACTTTTGCCTGCCCCTGTATATTAAGAATAATAAAAGCCAGGTTTCTCACTTTCAGGAAAGGAAGTTGCAGATATGGCAAGGGCAAAAATTGGAATGCTGTGGTGTCAGATTAGAACTGGATATATCTGTATGAAAGACTCATGATTTAGATACATAGGCGAAGTGTAAGTGTGTATAGATACATATGTGTTACTGGAGAGCCAGCCAAGTCAAAGCAAGCTGGCCCTTCCCTCCTTGGCTCTTGTCAGCTATCGAGAAAGAATTCAGATGATTGACAGAAAGCAGTGTTGAAACAAAGCAAGCGACTGCCATCTCACCCAGTTATCCCACTTCTAGGAATATATCCTAAGAAACCCGAAACACCTATCAGAAAGAATGCATGCACCCCTATGTTCATAGCAGTGCGATTTACAGTAGCTAAGATCTGGGAACAGCTCAAGTGCCCATCAGCAGATGAGTGGATAAAAAAAGCTGTGGTACATTTACAACATGGAATACTATGCAGCAGTAAAAAAAAAAAAAAAAGAAGGATCTCTTACCCTTTGAGACAGAATAGAGGGACCTAAAGAGTATTATGTTAAGTGAAATAAGCCAGAGAAAGACAAGTATCGCATGATCTCATTCATATGTGGAATCTAATGAACAAAATAGATCCAGAGACATAGGAGCATGGAACAGATTGTTGAATCTCAGAGGAAAGGCTAGGGTAGTTGAGTGGTGTTAAGAGATCAACTAAAGAACTTGTATGCATATACACATAACCCATGACACAAACAATAGGGTGGTGAAGGCCTGGGGTAGAGGGTAGGATCTGGCTAGAAGGGGTCAATGGGGAAGACATATGTAATACTTTCAGCAATAAAGAAAGCAAAACAAACAAATTTGTTAATAATACACTTGGCATAAAGCACAAGTGGACAACTCAGTTTATCTGGGTGTCCCACCTGGTGGGGGTTCAAAGATTTTATGCTTTTCCCCCCTATAGGTTTCAAGGTTCCCCTGCCAGACAGACTACATTTCAAGGTCCCCCTTTTATATTGTTGTGGCTTTTCCCAGAGTTTATGAGAGCATCTGGTGATTTTATCTTGGCAAGTCCCAAGACTGCTGACTTCTTTGTTCAGTGGGTGAGATAAATTCCCTCCCTCACTCTTCCCCTCCTCCTGCCCTAACAGCTATCTTTCTTGCCAACATCCCCCCTTCTCAAGTGATACCATCAAATGCTTTGGGGGTCTTGTTATTTGTCCCTCAGGCTTCATTTGACCCACCTCTAAATCCCGCCTTCAGGGCCCCAGTCAGGGCCTCTTCCCCTGTGGACTCTTCCTTGTTGCCCCCGCTGCAGGTCTTTAGCAACCCTGTACATGCTGGGAACATCACTTCCCAGCTTGTATCACAAGCATTGATGTCTCTCCTGAGGGCAGGAGCAGGGCTCACACCACCTAGGCCAAAGAGTGCATGTAGACACACTGCCCATAGGCATGGTTTGTTTGATCCACAAAACAAAGTAACATTTTTTTCATTAGTTGTAACTACTGAGAAATTTTACAATGAATTCCAGTCTTTAGGCTTCTCTGGAAAAAGTGGAAGTTACACACGCAGGAGGTCCTTACCAGAGCTATTTTGAATCTGTGTTTAACCAAGAAATGTTAGATTCTTGGAAATAATATGTATCTTATTCACAGCTCATAGTATCAATGTATGCCTCATTCTCAAAAATGATTGCTTACATGGGATGTGTAAGTTCAGTCCCAAAAAACCAATGCATTAAGACCTACTGATGAAATGTAACGAATACATTTTCTGACTGCCTATTTCAGCACCCACAGAAATAACAGATTTTTTTTTCAATTATAGTTGACATTCAATATTATATTAGTTTCAGATGTATAGAATAGTGGTTAGACATGTAGATAACTTACGAAGTGATCTCCCATAAGTCTGGCACCATACATAGCTGTTACAATATTATTGACTTATTTCCTGTGCTGTACTTTACATCCCTGTGACTATTTTGTAATTGCCAATCTGTAGTTCTTAATCCCTTCACCTTTTTCACCCAGACCCCTAGTACCCCTCCCCTCTAGCAACCATCAATTTGTTCTCTGTATCTATGAGTCCAGAAACAACAGATTTTATTCAATAATTCTACCATGAGTTGTTTCCTGCAGTCCTACCCATATAAAAAGCCATTATACTCGAGGCAAACCCGGTTTGCAACCTAATCATTCCTAAGCAATGGTCAGAGGGTAAGAATTAGGTAAGCCAAAGTCACATTTCCTAAATCCCTATTTTACACCACAGAAATAGCAAAAGAAAATGAAAAAGAAAGAGAGAGAGAAAATCTTGATATAGGCTTTTTCAGTATTAACTTACTTTCAAAGAGCCATATTATGAATATTGCACATCTCATTATGGCAAGTGCAAGCCTTCCTATCTTTCAAAGGACCTTTGAGCCATCTTCACACTTCATTGGCCGCATATTTTTTCAAGGCCAATTTACAAACACACACAAAAGTCTTCAACTGGTAAATGTTAGATTTGCATGGGAACCTACCCATCAATGGCCCTTCTATCTCAATTTTCTAATAAACTTTTGTGATATTCCAATAAGTCAACCAAATCTATTTACATTATCAATCACCGTTTCAAATATATGTCACACAATTTGGTAGAAAGCATTTAAACGGTTACAAATTTAGGACAGAGTATCGTAAAAGTTGCTCAAAACTTTCTGCTGAATTCAGAAGGAATGCTACCCGTTCTCTGTTTGATCCTCACCTCAGGTCTTACCTTGATACAATTAAGCACTTTTGAAGAGAGAAAATTCCTGTCAAAAATCTTTGCCTAACTTGAAGTTCTATCGAACTATATAGAAACAATCCAAAGTTTTTCCATCTCAGAAACCAGCCTGCCTGTTTAAATGGGGACATTGTATAGTATCTGAACTATATCTCAATAAAGCTGTTTTGTGTGTGTTTTTAAGTCAGCGTGTCAACTTTGTTTTAAACTACGATTTATTACTTTAGTTTGGTGTTAAGCCCTTTCAAATAAGCCCTGTTCCTTTTCCAACACTGTTAGCATAATATAAAAAATTGAACTTGAAGGTTGTATCGCTAACTTTCATCCCAGTTTTTTTATGACTACCAGTACTAAGTTCTCCTAGAATAAGGTTTTCTTCAGTCATAACAACAAGCAAACACTTTGAGAAATGGGACAACTTACAAAAAAGGATGGAGCTTTGAAAATACAGCTTTTGTTTGAGGGATAGCTGAGGAAAGGAATGCAATGAGCCACTGTGACCAGATCCCAGCGTTGCCAGTTCAATGAACTTTGCTTAACTAGGAAGGGCAGAGGAATTCACCATAAAACATATCATAAACCAGATGGCTACTAGCCAACTGCTCATAAATTAGAAAATTCCTTTAGGTGATCCAAAGAACTGATCCAGAGGTTTCATTTATGCTACTGGAATTAGGCAGAGACAATAGTTGGAGATATGTCTGGGTGATTTACACCTTTATCTTACCAAAAAGCAACAGTTTCAAGTACATTCACTCTCCTCTCTGTCCTTAGAAATAAATTTTAAAAAATGTACCTAGACTAACAGGCTACTACCATAACCAGGAAGCCAGGTGCACACACCCAAGGAATAAAGGAATGAGAGTGGAGTTCTGCTAGACATGAGTTCTCACACAGGCAAGGAGCACTATATGTTGACTCTCAAGAAATCTTTGGCAATGCCTGGAACTACTGGTATTTAGGGAGGAGAGGTTGGGGCACTGCTGAACATCCTACAGCTAATACATTTACATCCTTTAATTTTTCATGACTCAGATTCTATTTTTTTTAAAATAGGATTCCTTTAAATAAGTTTCCTTGGTACTTTTGAGAAACGATTCAATTGAAAAGTGCTTTTAACTATAATTCTAAAAATGTATCTGTTTTTATGTAACAGTTATCCTTTCATTATAACTAGCTATTCACATCACTTTTAATTTTTTTTAAGACAAAGTTACATTGACGAAACCGGTTTGGCTCAGTGGATAGAGCGTCGGCCTGCGGACTGAAGGGTCCCAGGTTCATAACTCTAAAAATGTATCTGTTTTATGTAACAGGTATCCTTTCATTATAACTAGCTATTCACATCACTTTTAATTTTTTTTAAGACAAAGTTACATTTAAAAAAATCTCTATCATGGGTGGGGTGCAAGGGGGGAAAACCTTCAGTAAAGCAAAGGGATTAGCTATCTGATATGTTTAACCTGACCTACATAACAACTTGAGCCTTTCCCTTTCTTTTCTAAGTTTCCTCACACACTCCAGCTCTTTCCAGCTCTTTTCATTAATACTACACTCTAAAACTTTCTGTCTACACTTTTAAAACAGAAGAGAACCTTAAGCCTCAGTAATTTACTCTGTGTTAGCTTGCATTAGATCTTGCTTAGCCACAAAAAAGTTAGTTACCCTATGACTAAAAAGTGAGGCTCAGGTGAGCAGTAACAGTTTGAATACAAATAACTCTTTATAGCTGGAATATTTAAAATAGTTTCCCCTCTTCCTGGTAAATTCACACACATGAAAATAATTCTAATTAGGCTAAATTCATTTCTTAGCTACTGTGAAACGGTCTGGCCTTTATGAAGAAGAAAGCTTTAATCACACTGTCGTCTTCAGGAAGGTCATTTCGTTTATGTGAATTAGTATTTTTATGCATCTGGGCCCACTCTGGGTTCTTTATGGGTGTAATTAACTTACTCGCCTTCTCAGTGCTTTATGCTAGGAAAATGGGAACAACTTGAAACTGTTGAAGATAACTGACATGTAGAATATGATTAACTTGCGAACAGGGTTCAAATTTATGCTAATTCAAAAATCTACACAATGTGACGAGGCACCACATGGTGCTTTGACAGAATTTTGTCTGTGTACTGCATGTAAGTCATGGAGTAGCGAATAAGATTTTTAAAAAACAAATATAATGGTGAATGACAGAAAATTTTTGTTCTGAGGAGAGCAGCTTCACTTCTTGAAAGTGTGGTAAACGTGGTTAAGAGACCCGGCTCAGAATCAGTCAGGCCTGGGTTAAAACGCTGCCTCTACGACTTTACAGCTTGGGGCGAGTCGAGTCTCATGACCTCCCTAAGGTGGTTTCTTTATAAAATCAGGATAATGGAAGTATGTGGTAAGGTTCTGAAGGATTAAGTAATGCATGTAAAGCTTGGTACATTTACATATTCAGTACTCAGTAATGCTAGCGACAAATGTTATTTATACACACACACACACACACACACACACACACACACACGGCATTTGTGTGTATTTTAACTGGTAATTGGAATTGACCTGAGCCCTTTTGAAGATAGATAATAAAACTAACGTACTAAAACTTTTAGACAGATGCCTGTGTACTCATTTGAGTAGAACCAGCAGTTTTCACATTCTCAGATGTTTGCATTTGCTCCAAAAACCGTGTAAAGAGAACTTAAAATTATTTTTTTAAATTTTTCAATAACAGTCTACATTCAATATTATTTTGTATTAGTTTCAGGTGTATAGCATAGTGGTCAGACAATCACCTACTTTACAAAATATTCCCTCTGACAGTTCCAGTACCCACCGGGCACCATACATAGTTATTACAATATTGTTGACTATATTCTCTATGCTGTACTTTATTATTATTTTTAAATGTTTTTATTGATTTTAGAGAGAGAGGAAGGGACAGTGAGGAACATCAATTGGCTGCCTCCTGCATGCCCCCTCCTGGGGATCAAGCCCACAACACGGGCATGTGACCTGATGGGGAATTGAACCGCGACCTCTGGTGCATGGGACTACGCTCAACAGACTGAGCCATGCCAGCCCACCAGGCCCCTATGCTGTACTTTATATCACCGTGACTATTCTGTAACTACAAATCTACATTTCTCAATGCCTTAACCTTTATCACCCAGTCTCACAACACCCCACCTCCCTGGCAACCATCAGTCTCCTCTCTGTATCTTTGAGTCTATTTCTGTTTTGTTCATTTATATTGTTCTTTAGATTCCACATATGAAATCATATGGTATTTTTCTTTTTTTTGACTGACTTATTTCACTTAGCATAATACGCTCTAGATTCATCCATGGCAAAGTGAACTTATATTAACATGTTGTATAAATTCCCTGTTAGCCTTTTGGACATTTTGTATGTGACCAGTGTCTATATTTTCAGAGAAAGCGAGATACCTTTTACTCTTTTGGATGTTTTGCATTTCACCAGGTCTCTTCATTTTCAGCAAAAGTGAAATATCTTTTCTAGACACACAATTCTACTATTGCACATCATTTCACTGTATTATCTACATATCACATACATGTTCCTTTCCATGGTGAAAATGACTTTTTTCAGGGTGTTATTGCTCTCCAGTGATGCAGGTAGGACTATGCAGTAGTGGTCCTTGGGGCATTTCTTCTCATCTTAGAAGACATTAAATTCTCACTTTCTTTATAGAAATGGTTTGGAAATACATAATATCTAATAACATTGGGATAACAGTAGTAACCATTAGGACATCAGATCAAGTTGAAAAGGAAAAAAGTTATCTGCTCTTAAAATAATGTTGAAAACTCTGTACTTTACTCATGTTAGCCTTCACTTAGCAAACTCCTTAAGCTTGCTTTTAATTTTTCCATTGCTCACAGCAGATAAACAGCCACAGATTAGGAAAGAAATTAGAGGGGCTCTGGAGGGAAGGAGTTACAAGAGTGTAGCTTTTAGATATTAACAGGAATTGTCTAACAACCTGACATGATAAATAGAAAAAAAATATGACATCACCCATTTCAGTAATGAACATTTACAAGTACATCCTTGTCATAAAAAATGTTTATGCCCTGCAAGTGTGCCTCAGTGGTTGAGTGTCGACCTATAAACCAGGAGGTCACAGTTCAATTCCCAGTCACAGCACATGCCCGAGTTGTGGGCTCGATCCCCAGGAGGGGGCATGCAGGAGGCAACCAATCAATGATTCTCTCTCATCATTGATGTCTCTATCTTTCTCTCCATCTTCCTTCTTCTCTCTAAAATAAATAAAAACAGGAAGATGGAGGGAAGAGCAGTGAGTGGTGGATGGTGTAGAGGTTCAAGTCCTGCTTGGGGCTACTCCATCACCTCGAAATGGGAATAACAATACCAACAAGGACAAATTATAATAAAAATACCTTTGCTTCCCCCTAATAAAATAAAATAAAAATAAAATAAAAATAAAATAAAAATAAAATAAAATAAAATAAATAAAAACATTTTTTTAAAAAAAGATAAAGGGTCTTAAAGTTCTCTACAAATGAAAGTGGTTGGTAAACAAAGGATTTTCTTTAACTATTGACACTAATTATGATGGTTAAGATGACCATCAACAAGATTGGTTAGTATAGGCTTTCTCAGATTGGCATTATTAACATTTTGGGCTGGATAATTCTTTGTTGTAGAGGCTGTTCTGTGCATTGTAGGATGTTTAACAGCACTCGAACCTCTCCTCCTCTCTAGATACCAGTAGCTCCAGACATTGCCAAATATTCCTTAAGAGTCATGCCTAGGCTGAGAACCACTGGTTTTGTTAAATGTACTTAAATTACTTACCGAACTGGCACAAAATATGCACTTTGAAAATGTGATTTCATTCCACATAGGATTTCATTCACTCACTCAGTTAGAATTTCACAAACAACTAATAGGAGCCAGGAACTCTTCTGGGTGTTGAAGAAATAGTGGGGAACAAGAAAGCTATAGTCCTGCTCTCATGATACTAACTAACATAAAGGTTCATCTTTGTGTTAAAGTGATTCAACAAATCACTACAAGAGGCGATGAAGGAAGAGTCTCTGTATACACAGCTCTCAACTTGGTGAACTTGGTGAACTGAAGGCCTCATGCCAACTCATTTCTCTATTCTTAAATAAGTTTGATCCCACGCTCTGCCTCCACCTGTTCCTGTCAAGATAGCAGCCCACGGTGACCCAGTTGCTGTAGCCACTAGTGCAAAGGGCCAGGCCTGCCACTCTTCTTCTAAGGCCTGCGCAATGCTCACTTTCACCACCCACCACAATCACCTTCCTCCCTGTCCCCGAAACAAGCTGTCCAGACCAAGTTCTCAGGCCTAGAGTCCTGTGGCCTAAGCCCGGCAGTCTCCACACTGAAAATCTTGATTGTACCCTTCCTTTGCCCAAGAGAATGCAGCAGGCAAAGCCCTGGCTCTCATGGAGTTTAGTGTACTGGGGTGGGGGTGGAGGTGGGGGACAGAAAATAAGATTTAAAAATACAGAGTTAGTACCCTAGCTAGTTTGGCTCAGTGGATAGAATATCGGCCTGCGAACTGAAGGGTCCCAGGTTCAATTCTGGTCAAGGGCACATGCCCAGGTTGTGGGCTCGATCCCCAGTTGGGGGTGTGCAGGAGGCAGCTGATCAATGATTATCTCTAATCACTGATGTTTCTCTCTCTCTCCCTCTCCTTCTCCCTCACCCTCTCCCTCTCCCTTCCTTTCTGGAATCAATAAAAATATTTTTTTTAAAAAGAGTAACATAGTGGTAAGTGTTACAGTGAAAAACAAAACATAGTAAGCAGTAGAGGAGCGGGGCTTCCAATTTTAAATAAGGTGGCCAGGAATGGACCTCAGTGAGAAGGTGCATTGAAGTAAAGACGTATGGCAGATTAACTCAATACTTTTTAAACACTGAAAGTAAGGTTTCAAGTGCCTGAAATTTTGTATTAGTCAAGCCTTTCAGGTCTACAATAAAAAGTGGTGCCACTTAACACATGAGCAAAGATAAAATATTAGAAAAAAATATAATAAAGAAAAATTCTTTTCTAAAAATTTTATTTATCGGTTTAGAGTGAGGGAGAAACAGTGATTTGTTGTTCCACTTATTTATGCATTTATCAGTTGATTCTTTTTCTTTTTTTAAAATATATATTTTATTGATTTTTTACATAGAGGAAGGGAGAGGGATAGAGAGTTAGAAACATCGATGAGAGAAAAATCAACCAGCTGCCTCCTGCACACTCTCTACTGGGTATGTGCCTGCAACCAAGGTACATGCCCTTGACCGGAATCAAACCTGGGACCCTTGAGTCTGCAGGCCGACACTCTATCCATTGAGCCAAACCAGTGAGGGCTATCGGTTGGTTCTTGTATGTGCCCTCACTAGGGATCAGACCCACAACCTTGACGCGTCAGGATGACGCTCTAACCAACTGAACTACCCAGCCAATGCAGAAATTATTTTCTTAATCTATTTTGGGGGGGATATTTTTAAACAAAAGGAAGTAAGCAGATATAAACTATTAAACATTTCCAAAAGTCCATAACAAAGCCTTTTGCCACCCCCAACCCCCCCCAACTTGGGCCATAAAATAACATTGACAGGTCAGAGGAACAGCCAGAGGTAAAGGTCCCTCCCCTCTCATGCCCCTACCCAGGAGCATCCATTCCCCCTGGGAAGGAGGAAGCCGGGGAGGCTGCTGGGCTCCGGTTGCTGTAGTAGGCATCCTGGCCCTGGAGCAGGCTGCCTTGGTGGTGATCTCCTGCTGCAGCCCCATCTTGATGCCATGAGATTCTGGTACTCCAAGTTCTGCCACTACGGGTCAGCACTAATGTCACACAGCTGGACTTGATACTGCTGATCAGTGCCAACTGGGCTCCAAAGCGAGCCTCCGGTTCTGCCAGTGTGTCTTCCAGGGCTGCTTTATGCTGAGCTGAGACTGCAGCTTGATCTTTAGACCGAGGAGGGTGAGGTGCAGGTCAGTGACCTCCATTTTGCTAATCTGCAGTTGTTCCGTGTGGCCAGTGACCTCCGGTTCAGCTCCTCAGTCTGGCTGGAAGGATGCTGAAGTCTGGTTCACCAGCCAGACTGAGGAGTTTGGACAACCTCATATTGCTTCTCATGTCATTCAGGATCCTGGCTAGGTCGTGGAATCCACCTCCACACAGACCTGGCCGCTCACCTGGCCCCTCAAAGCACTGATCTCCTCATGGTTCTGCTTCAGGTAGGCCAGTTCTTCCTTCAGGCCTTCAATCTGCATCTCCAGATCATCTCTAGAAAGGGTCAGCTTGTCCAGGCTTGCCCAGGCCATTGATGTCAGCCTCCACGTTCAGGCACAGGCAGGGCCTGCTCTGTCTCAAAATTTGATTTGGAAGTCATCCTTGGCCAGACGGGCATTGCCGACGACCCACAGGACAATCTTGGAGTTCTCAATGGTGGCACCAAGAATCTTGTCCCATGGCACCTCCATGGTCTGGTGGTAGTGGTGGGCCTGGGCCCCTGCTTCTGGTACCAGTTACGGATCTTCATCTCCAGGTCACAGTTGGCTGCTTCCAGAGCATGCACTTTCTCCAGGTAGGAGGCCAAGCGGTGGTTGAGGTTTTGCCTGGCCACCTTCTCATTACCCACCAGAAGCCTATCGGACTCAGCCAGGGTGCCCACATATCCACCTCCCTAGCTCCCAGAGACAGATGAGGACACGAAGCAAGTGGAGGACACCAATACACCATGGCCGCCTAAGCCCCTGAGGCTGCTGGGCACACAGTAGGCACCTCCAGCTCCAAAGTGCATGGTACCACCACCCAGGCCCATGAAGGACGAGGAGCTCATGACTGGCGATAGCTGGAGGAAGTCATAGCGAAAGAGGACTCAGAGACCCTAGTCGCAGGAACTGTGGTCGGCAGGAGTCACAAAGCCTGTTTTCTGAATGAGTCACTATAACATTTGTAGGAACTAATTGTGAGACCCAAAGCAAGGAATCAAAATAAAAATCCTCTTCCAGATGAAAAAATATAAATTGCAGGGGGACCCAGGAATCTAGGCTAGAAATGGGCAATTAACAAAAAAATCCGGTGGAATGAATATTCTGAAAGAAGGGCAGTTAGTGCATCAGTGATGCATGCCATTGCCAATTTAGTTTTCCTTAAGTTTATAGAAATGAGTCACCATCAGGACTGTAAGTAAGAGAAGCACCTTTCCCACCCCTTCCAGCTCATCAGGGAGCTTTCATGACATTATATGATGACAGCTACCCACTGAAAGTGGGGGTTATGTGGATATCTTTTAATTTTTTATTCCTGTTTTTCTACCTTCCCAATGCCCACGATGTGGTTAAAGCAAATCTCCCAGGTTAACAAAAACATACAAGTTGGTCATTCAGTTCCGAAATTGGAAATGGGCATTAGTTCTCAATGAAAATGAGCTTAAACTGGGCACCACACTGCCTTCAGAACAAAGATTTGTATCATTGGCAGTTGCTTCCTCCTGAATTCTTCCCTTCCCTTCTTTTCACTGTTTTCATAACCAGTGGCCTGAGTTTACCACTTTCTATAAAAGGACTATAGAGGGGCTCTAATTAGAACCCTAGTCAGTTCCCTAGTTCTTGCTCCTTAGCAGACAGCATCTCTGGGTATGACTACTCAAATCCAATTTTTTTTTTAATGTTAAGAGATATAAAACCTTTTTTAATTTTATTTTTTATTTTTAAAAATTTTACTTTTGAGAGTATTACAAATGTCCCTCTTTTTTCCTCCCATTGCCTCCCTCCACCAGGTTCCTGCCCCGCCCCAGGACTTCACCACCCTATTGTCTGTATCCATAGGTAATGCATATCCAATATAATAAACACCTAATATGCAAATCGACCGAATGGCGAAACCACCGGTGGAACAACCAATAGCTATGATGCACACTGACCACCAGGGGGCAGACACTCAACACAGGAGCTTCCCCCAGCCTGCAGGCCCCAGGCCAGCCAAGGTGGGTGCCAGCGGGGCCCCCCAATTGCCCCGCAGGGAGGTGACCAGAGGTGGGGGGCGGGGCTGGTCGGCGGTGGCAACAGGGGGCGGGGCCGGCGAGCAGGTGGCACCAGGCCCACCAAGGTGGGTGCCGGAAGGGGCCCCCTGATTGCCCCGCCGATCACCCCACAGATCGGCCCTGATCGCTGGCCAGACCTAGGGACCCTACCCATGCATGAATTTTGTGCACCAGGCCTCTAGTATGCATATAAAATCTTTGGTTAATCTCATTCCATCCAACCCCCCCTTCTCTCTGAGATTCATCAGTCTGTTTCATGTTTCCTCTGATTCTATTTTATTCATCAGTTTGTTTTGTTCATTGGATTTATTTTGATTTTAGATTCAATTGTTGATAGATATGTATTTATTGCCATTTTATTGTTCATATTTTTGTCCTCTCCACTATCTTTCTCCCTCCCTCTTCCCCTCCCTGTCTTCTTCCCCCTCCCCTTCCCCCTCTTTCTTCTTCCTCTTCTTAAAGAATACCCTTCAACATTTCATGTAATACTGGTTTGGTGGTGATGAGCTCCTTTAACTTTTCTTGCCTGTGACCTTCAATTCTAAATGATAGTTTTGCTGGGTAATCTTCGTTGTAGGTCCTTTCTATTCATCACTTTGACTATTTCTTGCTGCTCCCTTCTGGCCTACAAAGTTTCTGTCTGACATCGGGGCAGGAACTTGGGGGCAGCTTTCTCCCAGACAGGGATGGCTCGCAGGGGTCATTGAACCTGTACTGGGACCTCCCCCATCACAGAGCTGACTGGCAGCCATATCTGAGTTTCCATCAGCATTGCTCACACTGTTCACTCCACCCTGGTGATTCCCTGAGACCCCGTGCCATCCAATATGCAGCCCCACCCAAACTGTTTGTAGCTGCTTTTCCATACGAATGGCCTGTCCTGGCTCAGGCTTCAGACTTTGCTAAAACGTCATAAACAAGCAGCAGCTGGAGTCAGCATACCCCATACTTATCAATAAGAGGCCCAAGACCCAGCAGTAGCACCAGCTTGCCTTGCCTCACAGCTGGGCCTCGCCTGGGCACTTCCTAGCCCAATACAAATATCAGCCCTCTGCAAACTTCTCTGTAAATCCTGGCGGGGGTGCCCCAGGCAGTGCTTGACTTTGCACCTCCTGGGAGGCTCCAGAGTCAGTGACCTGGTGGACAGCTTCAAACCATACCAGATTACAACTCTACACATCCATAATCAACACATTTAAGGGGCAGACTCAGTGAGCACCAAAGCCTCACTGAAGCAAGTCCTGCTCCTAAGGGGTGTCTCCTGCATAGCAGCTCTTCCACTGAAGACTCAGTTGGTCCTCACAGTCAATTGGCCTAGAGGCCAATTCCTCCCAGCGATATCAAACAAGACTCAACTACAACAAGACTGTGCACACAGCCCACACAGGGGTGAACCTAGAATGCCCAGCTCAGGTAACTGGGGTGGCTGAGCCACTGGACCCTATAGGATACCTATTACATAAGGTCACTCTACCAATTCCAGGAGACATAACAGCTCTACCTAATACATAGAAACAAACACAGGGAAGCAGCCAAAATGTGGAGACAAAGAAATATGTCACAAATGAAAGAAATGGAAGCAAGCAAGCTCCTGGATACAGAGTTCAAAACAATGGTTATAAGATTACTCAAAGATCTTAATAGGAGTTCAAGGGACTTAATGAGAGCTTCAAGTGACTTAGTGAGACCTTCAAGGATCTTATTGAGAATGTCAAAGACAAAAAACAAAAAAACAAACAAAAAAAAAACACACCACCAGTCAGAAATTAAGCACAGACTAACTGAAATAAAGAATAATTTATAAGGGCCCAGCCAGCATAGCTTAGTGGTTGAGCATTGACCTATGAACCAGGAGGTCATGGTCCAATTCCCAGTCAGGGCACATGTCCAGGTTGCAGGCTCAATTCCCAGTGTGAGGCATGCAGGAGGCAGCCGATCAATGATTCTCTCTCATCACTGATTTTTCTAACTCTCTCTCCCTCTCCCTTTTTCTCTAAAATCAATAAAAATATATTTTAAAAAAAAGAAGAAGAATTTACAGGGATTCAACAGTAGAATAGAGGATTCAGAGAATCAAATCAATTATTTGGGATATGAGGAAGCAAAAAACATCCAACCAGAAGAGCAAAAAGAAAAAAGAATCCAAAAATATGAAGATAGTGTAAGGAGCCTCTGGGACAACTTCAAGCATACCAACATTCGCATTATGTGGGAGCCAGAAGGAGAAGAGAGAGAGCAAGATATTGAAAACCTACTCGAAGAAATCCTATATAATAAAAGGGTAATAGGCAAATTGACCCTAACGGCAGAATGACCACTGGACCAGTCACTATGAGGCGCACTGACCACCTCTTGGTCCCTTTCCCTGGCCGGCAGGCTCCAATCACCTGATGGCCACCTGTGGCAGGGGCGGGGCCAGCGAGTGGGCGGGAACAGCCGACCTCTCGGTCCCTTCCCCCGGCCGTCAGGCACCAATCACCCAATGGCGAACGGGGAACCGGGGGTGGGTGGCGGTGGGGGGTGGGGCCAGTTGCAGGCAGCTGGGGAAGATGGCCCTGATCACAGGCCAGGCCTAGAGATTGTACCCACGTATGAATTTCATGTGTCGGGCCTCTAGTAATGACAGAAAATTTCCCCTACCTGGTGAAAGAAATAGACTTACAAGTCCAGGAAGCGCAGAGAGTCCCAAACAAGAGGAAACCAATGAGGCCCACACCAAGACACATCATAATTAAAATACCAAGGATTAAAGGCAAAGAGAGAATCTTAAAAGCAGCAAGAGAAAAGCAGTTAGTTACCTACAGGGGAGCACTCATATGACTGTCAGCTGATTTCTCAATGGAAACTTTGCAGGTCAAACCCACCTCTTTATTACACTAAAAAGGTTGAGAGTGTGGAAAAAAAGCTATGACTAATTCTCTTAGAAACATTGAAGTGATTTGTCAATATATACAGGTAGGATCCTAATATTACTATCTAGTATTACATATAGACACATGCATGTGTGTATATATAGACATATTCTATTATGCAGCCACCCATTATAGTCCTTTTTTTTTTAATGTGGTAAAAAAGAAATACAGTTTTGCCTGTTTTTGCAGAACGCCTAAAAGGAACAGGATACTTAAAAATTAATACTATTCACATAACTTCTGAGTTTATTAGGCAACTGTCACCCAGCTAAGTGAGATATGATATAATGTAGTTAAACAAGTTCTCAGCAAAAAGGCAGCAGAGGGCTTGAGTTAGGTAGTCCCAAGAAATCTGGTTGCACAGCAAAGACCAGAAGCTATTCTTGTTTCCATTTCCAGAATCTTTTCTAAGAATATGTTTCTTTTTCCTTGAAAATGGCTTTCCCCTCTTCCTCATTAGCTACAGTAGATTATAGTGTTGCTTTTGTATTTAAATTCTGGATAAAAATATAAGAGGAAAGTGTTTCTTCATTACTAAAGATCCACAATTAGTGTCTTTATGTAAAAACTGGTGTGGCTCAGTTGGTTGGGTGCCGACCTGTGCACCAAAAGGTTGCCAGTTCAATTCCGAGTCAGGGCACATGCCCAGGTTGCTGACTTGATCCCTGGTAGGGGGTGTGCAAGAGGCAGCAGATCAATATTTCTCTCTTCTCTCCCTCTCCCTTCCTCTCTCTCTAAAAATAAATTTTAAAAATCTAAAATAATAATAAGAATGTTATGAGAGATAGAAAGTATGGGGGTTGAGAGCATTACTTTAAATCCTGGCTCCTTTAGCCATGTGAACTTGGACAAATTATTTAATTCTGTCTGGGCTTCTGGTTCCTACTCTGTACAATGGGAATAATGGGTCCTATTTGTGATAATTGAGTTTATGGACAAAAAGCACTTAGAACAATATCTAACCAACAAAGAAGGTGCTCAATAAATAATAGCTATTATTATTATGACTCTCACGATTGTAATTATAATTAAAAGGGCTGAAGCAGTAACCAGAGATAATGGAAGGGATAGACACATAGAGTAAGTAAGTTTTCGGTTTATAGGAGCAGGTGAGGAAGTTGTTAGTCAATGTTTTCAATTTTTTAATCCAGGAATGTATTTCATAAGCTTTACTATTACTCAGAGGCAGTAAATATTGTGCAATTATATTTTAAAAGTTAGGTCAACCTACATTTCAATGTCTCACAATTTTTAAAACACCATCAATTGAAAGAAACATTACAATTTCAGAGATATTAAAGTGTGAAAAAGTGTACATTTTAGAGTTGATGAAATACATTAAGAGATGGAAAATAATACAGTGATATTTCAGGTATCATATATACCCCAGGTTCATCTTTTTCTATAAGAGCTGGGAGCTAAAATCTAACTTCTAATCATCCCTAGTTTCTGCCTCTCAGATTGTTGTTTTTTTTTAAGTGATGCCTATTAGAGATGGCAGAAGAAAGGAGACTTTCATTAGGAGTTTTGTCCTTAAAAGCCAAGTCCTACTAGTAACAAACAATAGGCAAAGAAAAAGGCTATGAAAGGCGAAAGAAGACAGCAGATGGAAAATGATCTATATATATAAAAGCCTAAGCGACCGGCCAACCGGCCGACTGGCCAGTAGCTGTGACGCACACTGACCACCAGAGAGCAGACACTCAACATAGGAACTGCTGAGCTGCGGTCACTTGGTAGCGGCAGTTCTTGGCTGATGCACCCAGAACCAGAGAGGAGGGAGCCCAATTCCAGGGTGTGTCACCCGAGAACTGCCCTCTCCCAATCCGGGACCCCTCAGGGGATGTCAGGAGCTGGTTTCAGCCGGATCCCCACAGGCCAGGCTGAGGGATCCCACTGGTGTACGAATCCATGCACCGGGCCTCTAGTAAAGCTATTAGATAATGGAACTCCTGACAATCTAAGAGAGTATTTGGGGGCCTTTCAGGGGAGGAGCAACCCCAATTATCTCTCCAGTCAAAACATCACAGCATCAAAAAGAATGCCAGGAATAATAAAAAACTGTTAAACCGAAAGGCATATCTATTCCATGAATTCTCAAAGAGAACAAAGTATGCTATTCCCACGCCTTTCTTAATACGCCCCTGCACAAAGTTGCTGCATGTTCCTGAGAGGAGCATATGAATGGTGCAGACACAGAGGAAAGCTGAGAACCACTGATGTTAGAATATTTTGTTTGCAAGCTGGGATTGCTGATCAGAAAGGGTTTCATCTGACATTCTCTCTCTTGTACGATATAGCCAATAAGTCATTTCGCCTCTCTTTGAGTATTCTCTTTAATAAGGAACTCATCAGGACCACCAAAGGAACACAGCTTCATTTTCTAACAGTGTTGTCAGAAAATTCTTATACTGAAGCAAAGATGTGCTAAGCTAGTTGGGGTTCTTCTGTTTACTCAATATTTATTGAGCCCTTGAATGGACCCTGAGGACCGAAGGAATGGATGACTTGAGTTAGGGATTGGAGGGGCAGGTGGAGTAGAAAAACACGGAGGAGTATCAGTGAAGAAGTTGAGGTGGCTGGCAAGAGTGAATGCAGGGGGATTTTTTTCCTATAGGGGTAGAAGACAAATAGTCAGGGAGCTCTGTGGATCATGGAAAATAACCAGTTGCCGCTTGAGTCAATAGGGGATCAGTGATGAGAGGAGAGGAAACAGAAGAAGAGGGTGGGGGTTCTGTGAGGCAATTCAGGCTTTAGGGGAGGTTGACACTGAAGTGGCTGGGGCTCAAAACAGCACAGGAGGAAAGACTGAGAGAGGCCATCAGTGGCAGGCAGCTTTGGCAGGGACTAAGCCGGGGAGAGGGCTAAATAGAGAGCATTATGAAAAGCAACGAGAAGACAAGTGCCTAGGAGAGCTTGCACCTTGGTTGTTTGTAAACAATCAATCACAATCCAGGAAGACAGTGCTAGATTAGAGATACACATAAAATGCCAAAATAAACCCAGACTGTGAAGTGTGCCTGTGTTCATCCTAACAACCTGACTTCCCAAGCACTGTTCTAAGCCCTTTAAGAATATTAACTTTTTATTCTTCTAACAACTCCATGATGTGGATAATATTTATATCCCCATTTTATAGATTAGGGAACTAAGTAAAAAAAAAAAAAAGAACCCAAATCACCCAGATAATTACTGCAGAAGGCTTCAAACCCAACCAGTCTGACTCCAGGGACCACACGCTAAGCCAATGGTCGGCAAACCTCGGCTCTCGAGCCACATGTGGCTCTTTGGCCCCTTGAGTGTGGCTCTTCCACAAAATACCATGTGCGGGCGCGCACGTACAGTGCGAAGTTGACTTAAAACTTTAAGGAAAGTTTACTAAGTTAATTTTAGGGAACGCTGTGGAGTGAAAGAAGATGTAGTGTCGAGGATTGAGAAAGGGATGTTGAGATGGTTTGGACATATAGAGAGGATGAATGAAAGGAGATAGACGAAACCAAGTATACAAGACGAGTGTGGATGGGAGAGGTGGAAGGGGTCGACCTCAGCGAACGTACCTCAATCAGATTGAGGATGTTTTTAGCAAAGGCCAGCTTAGGCGTACCCTAATTGAGTTAATAACAATGTACCTACCTATATAGTTTAAGTTTATAAACTTTGGCTCTCAAAAGAAATTTCAATCATTGTACTGTTGATATTTGGCTCTGTTGACTAATGAGTTTGCCGACCACTGCGCTAAGCCATCATAGTGTATTCTTCCCACTTTGATTTTCTAGGGCCTAACACAATGACTGGCCCATAGTAAACACTGAAATACTTGTTAAAGGGTCGAAGGATCCCTAGCTTTTGTGGGCTCATAGAGACAAACTAAGAAGGATCTAGGGATTTGAAAAAGAACACAGATCCTGGTGGAATTCATTGGCTCAGGGGTCTGAATGGTACTTGGGAGAGCTATTTTTCCAGCCTGGTATAGATTTCCAGGTTGTGTCAGCAGGATACTGCTCCCGTCAGATGCATAAGCCAACAGACACAGGCTTACCCATGACCCTGAAGGTCCAAGTCAGCTGGGCAGTCTTCCCCAAAATTGGATGTAGCAGAGCACAGTGTGCCTTCCTCTGAACTACAACCACTCTGATCACTGCTCTTACACAAACACTGACTTATATATCACCTGATTCATCATATATAATCACACCGGTTTATTATATATCACATTCTCCCCTGTAGGCTGAAAATACTTAAGGTCAAGGCATTTGTATTATTCATCTTGGATTCCCAACACCAATTATCATATTAAGTCACCAATATAACAGCATTAAAGCAGCCTGTGTTTTTCATTGCGGGAGAGGGGGGGAGTTACATGTTAGTCAACTCTCTACAGAGGAAGTAAAAATCACTTTGTTTAAAAGCTTCATTGTTCCATGGAGGATTTTTAGTAATAATTTTTAACCAAATTTGGCTATAATTTGATAAGTTCCGATACCTTATACTGCATTATATTTGAAATTATAAGCAATAACCTCTTGTATTCTTCTGCTGGGATATCTTATAATTTATTTGGTTCTATATCAGTGATGGCGAACCTATGACACGCGTGTCAGAGGTGACACGCAAACTCATTTTTTTTGGTTGATTTTTCTTTGTTAAATGGCATTTAAATATATAAAATAAATATCAAAAATATAAATCTTTGTTTTACTATGGTTGCAAATATCAAAAAATTTCTATATGTGACACGGCACCAGAGTTAAGTTAGGGTTTTTCAAAATGCTGACACGCCAAGCTCAAAAGGTTCGCCATCACTGTTCTATATACTGACTTTTCACCTCTTAAATGTTCTCATTAGCATAATTTTTTTAAAAAAACAAATAACCCTATCCTAAAGGCATTGCACTTTTTTAAGGCTTCTATTAACATGTAGCCTAATACAAAATGTTGCCTACCAGAAGCCCAGGGAACATCGCAGCCTTGCACAGCAGGCTGGATATTTGCCTTGGTGCAGTCCCCAGAATAGTGGCTGTGAGGCAGGACAGTCAGAAGTTAGGAAAATTCCTTGGCCAAGGAGAATAGGGAAACTGAAACAGCTGAACAAACTGACTGAGCAATTTCCAGCCAGATACAGGTCACCTCCCTAGAGATAACATCTAGGCCTCAGTTGCATTTCAGCTCCAGGCCCAGAAAAGCAGCAAAACCAGGTGGGCTACACCAGGACCACTGGCAATGACTAATCACCCCTGCCCTGGTGCTCACCAATCAGTAGAGACCACGACCCTAAAAGGGCACACCAGAAAAGGGATGCATATTCTGCTGAAAACCTCCCCTGAGACCTCCCCTAAGATTCCCGCCAGCAAGAGAGAGCTAAAAGCCTCAAAACAAAGGACCCAGTGTGTGTTTCCCCAGCCAGAAGAATGCCTGTGCCTTCTCCTTCCCCCTCATCTTCCCCCACAGGCAGGCATCTCCTAACTCTAAGGGTCCCCATGAGACTGGCAACCAGGGGAACGATGGGCAGTGATAGCTCATGCTGAGCTAATCCCCTGAACCTGTCTCCAAGGCCCCCTTTTCTCTGACTTCCCAGTGAGCTAAAGCAGCCCACCTTGGCTCACTTCTTTCCTACGGCATTTCTAGAGAGCCAAGCAGAGCACCACCTAGGTTGCTTCTTCTATCCTAGGCCCTTCCTTGGGTCCCAGATTAAAAAAAAAAATACCCTCAAAGTCACCTGGCCTCCTGTTATGAAATCTTTCCTGCATGAAGTCAAGAAACCATACTGGCCAGCCCTATGCAGACCTGCTCAGGGCCAGCTCCCCTGTCCTATAACAGCTGCAGGTGGTAAATTCTGGTGAATGAGCCAAACAGCTAGGTTTATCTTCAGGCTATTGCTGCATAAGTGAGATAATAACACAAAACTGACTGTGGGGTCCCAGAATACTTCCTGGTGCTAATGTCCACTGTCAACCACACTCCAAGGACAGATGACTACTTCTACACAATGCTCTGCAAACGATGTCAAGTGTAGTCCCGAAAACACACACGACTCCTGAAGTGTGGGCAATGCATAACTAGCCCAGCTTTAGTAGTTCAAATAAGATTAAATATTTGTATGAACTCCTAAAGGTCCATCTCTATACTGAGGGGTTACTGGTAAAAGTTTAACCAACAGTCAGTCACCAAGTGATCATTCTTGAATACAGACTATCTCATTACAGATATCAATGACAGCCAGTTGAGGAGCCATAGAAGGCTTCTGGCCACGGGAAAGATGTGATCAATACCCAGATTTAAGAAAATTAATGGCGGGGGGAGCGGGGGTAAAGTGGATAGCAGTACTGCTGGGGAGAAAAGTGGGGCTGAAATATGACAAAGGTGCCATCAGGAAAGGAAGGGGAAGCCATAGTACTGGAGGCAGACTGGATGGCAAGTAGATAACAGAGCAGATTTAAAATAATCTTTGAAGGCAAAGGAAAGCAAGGTTGTTAATACCGCCAAGGAATGTCAGGAGAAAAGGCTTGGTTGCATCAGAAGTTGCAATTTGGTGCCCTTATGACATTTACATTTCTTAAGCAGGCCTTGAAAATAGCAGAGCAGTATAGATGACCTAGAGAAGCCCAGAGACTGAATGAGACCATTAAAGAGCAGAGGTGGCAGGAAATAATAGAGGTTTCAGGAGAAAAAGAAGAAAAATGGGCTAGCCAGAAGACGAAACTTTGGGATTTAGTGAAGTGGGAAAATCAGGCGATCTCATGTAATCCAGACCCAAAAGAGGGCTTAAAAAAGAAGCAAATGCCACTGAAAAAAATTAACAATAAGGGCTGGAAACAGGCTGTTAGGTAACAGAGTACTGATCCAGTTGGGAACAGAAGGTAGCCTAGAAATAAGTGGGGAGGAGGATAAAGAAACGGAGACAGCAAAGGAAGTACTAGTACATAACGTAGTTTAAGTAAGAAAGCTGTTGGGTGGTAGCTTCAGAGAATATCAAAGTTTAAACTCGTTTGAAAAGAAGAGAGAGGGAGGAGGAAGTAAAAAGAGGTCAACCGAGCTCACATCAGATACTCCTGTTGGATATAAAAAGTATATCAGCATAAATTAAAGTCTATTTCAAGAGGGACAGGGTGGGGTTGAGAAACAAGAGCAAAGCAGAAAAGACGTGTAAAAAATGCAATGAAGAATCAACCAGAAATAGGCAAGAAGGTTGCCAAAAAGTAGAGGGCCCAGATGATGTGTTAGTTGAGGGGCAATCTGTATCATTCATTGCCTGGCACCAGCAAAACCTATCCTCAGGACCAACGAAGGAGTTTACCCATGTTTGGGAATGCCCAGTCATTCAAAACTGGTTGCATTCGGGAAAATCTGGGCACCTGTTGAAAATACAGCTTCTCTCACCCTACTCCTGGAGATTCTGACTCCTACCTAGGGTGAGGCTGGGGATTTTTAACAAGCACACCAAGTAATTCTGATGCAGCCAGTAGGATGGCATTTGGAAACCAAGCACATCATCAGAAGGATCTGATATACTTTTTAAAAATACAGATTACCAGCTCCTGTCCTAGCCTAGTGAATCTCACTATGCTCACATCAACAAAATGAAACACATCTTGTTTGAGTCTGTTTTCAATCAACTTTCCAGCAAAGGCATGTTAAAATTTCTTTCAGTACAAACTACACCAGAATTGAACCAAATATTTTGAAAGTCCAGAGGTAGTGGCCTTGGGCAGATACTTCATGAATGGCTATTCATTAAAAGACAACTGACTACTCTACTCTTTAAACTGCTCTTGGAAGGAAATTCAAGTAAAAAAAAAAATACTCTTCCTGGTTCCTGTTCCTCTAAAGGACTTTCCAATCTCAAAGTCCATCTTTAAGCAGCTTCTAACAAACATTAACAGATTGTCGTACATCATCATTTTATTATAAATCTTTAAACAAATTACTTGTGTAGATCACTGTTTTAAATACAAGACACATTCATTCATGTCACAAATATTATTAGCCTTAACATATATGTAAACATATAGGGTACATTATCATTGCATAGCACTTTGCTTTTCAAAGCTCTGGGACATCTTAAAAACTAGTATTGCAAGTATGTGAGAAGGGAAGCCAGAGAGACCTGGTTCAAATCCTGCTTCTGAAACTTAGGCTAGTTGTACAATATCACAAAATTAAGATTTTCTGAAACTTGATTTCTTTCTTCTGTAAATGGTAATAATACCACCTATCTTGCTGGGTTGTCATAAAAATAAGAATTGTAAGTAAAACACATATAGTTCTGATTCAGAACCAGCATTTACCATAATAAACAGTACTCTTATCCCTCTTACCCAGATTTCCATCGCAACCCCCTCTCAACAAAGGTAAAATTAGTTCTCTAGAAGTACTCATGATATTGGACTTTATGTTGAAAACCCGAGTATTCCAGCCATGGTGAGAACGTTAAAAAGACACTCTTACTTATGGAAAGCTTGCATGTCATAATAATGTGAAGAGTCCTTTGTCACACATCACCCAGATGCTCAATAAATAACAAAAGATATACTTTTAAGTGTACTGCTGAGATAAGAAGATAATGAAGGTTCCCAAGGATAAGAGAAAAAAAGAAAAAGAACGACAAATCTAAACCCTAGCGGCAAACTAATTTGTAGGCCCACACTGCCGTGGGAGCAATACTATTCCCTCCAGAAACCTGAGGGTCTTGTAAGGGAAAGGGACACTTGATCTTGAGCTTCTGAATGGGAAAGGACTGAACATGAGAAACAACCTCAATTTCCACGCTTGAAAGAGCTACACCTTTGTTAAAAGGGTGAGGTAGGAAAAATCTGCCTTCCATCAAAGCAAACTAATGAGTAAATCTGCAGACCTACACCAAGCCTAGATTAATTAATGAAGATAATGACACTGATCTCCCCTGAGCAAGCCTAAATTCAGATTTACAACATCTTCAAGTCAGGGAAATGCCTGGTTAATAGAAGGAGTCTTGGAAGTAGAAACAAACAAGTATTTTCTACAGAAAGGTATCTTCAATACACATCCTTCAGGATTCCCATAAAATTAAGGAAACACGCTACCTTGAATAATAGCAGGAAACACACACATTCAGTAGATAAGGTTTTCCTCTACCCCCAAAGGTTTCAGATATTCATACTATGGAAAGGGGGAAGGAACAGAAAAGTTGAACCAAATAAAACACAAAATAAGAAAAGTTCAATCCGACACCACACACATACATACAAAATGCCCTTTTAAATTTTTTTTCATAATGGAATTATGTGCAATAATGCCAGGTGTACTTGAATTTGAATCCTGGATAACTAAGCACCAGTTTATGATTCTAAGCAAGTTAGTAAAACTTTTGTGCCTCAATTTCTTCTACTGCAAAATGGGCATAATACTGTACTACCTACCTATTAAGATTGCTGTGAAATTTCATACACATATGTCTTCATGTGTGTATCACATAGCAGAGTTCTTTAATACACAAAATGCACTTAATAAATAGTAGCCATTGTGAACATTAATAGAGTGTCTCCTGTGTGCCAGGGATAGTGCCAGACCCTTTGGGACAGAGATGGATAATGATTCCTTGCTAGGATACTATCTGGCATGCTTGCTTTGTGCCAGACATTTACCTATATAATTGTACTTCATCCTCCCAACAGTCCTATAAAGTACTATTTTCTCCATTATCCAGATGAGGAAACTAAGAAATGAGTTAAGAGTCTTGGTCCAATTCACACAACTAGTAATGAAAGCGGGACTAGAACTTGAGTGCTATATGTCCCCAAAGCCTGTCTTAATTACCTCACCTCTCTCTTTTCCCTATTTGAGAAGAATCACATTCAGCTACACATGGAGAATGCAGTTGGTAGACTTCTTTTTCTTTCCTTTCTTTTTTCTTTTTTTTTTTTGACCAAAAAGCAGAGAGCTCTAAAAATAGTGGGTTTCACAATCATAGAATATAACACAACACCATTAAACTGAATTCTCTGCTAAGTTCTTGACATCTCAGTTTTTGTTCCTTCTTTGAAAGGGAAAGTAATAACAATTTGATTATGAGTATGCAATGAGTCTAAACATTGTGGTTTTCATATGTAAATACTTTTTTAGGTACTATAGATTGGCACTTCTTAGGAATTTAAACCTTGTTTACTTTTTTGATGAGAAGATTCTACTTATATAATGATAGATAGTTGGATGAGACTTAATATTGAGTAGCAGATTTGATTAAAAAAAGGAAGCACTTTCTAATTGTTTTACCCCACCAAATTGAATAAAGTGTGGTCATTCAATAGTTTAAGACTACCTGTCAAAACACCAGATAATTCTCCAACAGATACTACAGACTATATTATGGTAAAGAGAAACAACTGTACCCAGGAAGACACAGTAATTACTTTTCAGCCCTAATAATAATAGCAGCAAAAACTTGGAGTTCATGTTTAGAAAAAGAAAAAAAGAAAGGGGACGGGAGGTGCTTTGAATTTTCTCTGAATAAAAAATAGAATAGAGCCCTAGTCAGTTTGGCTCAGTGGATAGAGTGTTGGACCCTCTGAAGGATCTTGGGTTCGATTCCGGTCAGCCCCCGATCTCACATCAATGTTTCTCTCTCTATGTCTCACTCCCTTTCACTCTCTCTAAAAATCAATGGGAAAATATCCTTGGATAAGGATTAACAACAAATAGAAAAGGAAAAGAAAAAAAAAAAGAACTCTTTCTTTTATAAGCCCAGTACCTTGTAGAAATGTTTATAGGCTGCCACAGCACTACTCACTCCTAGTTCGAGAAGGGTGATATTATCTTTTGCTCAGAATTTGAAACTATGTAGGTGATTTTAAGTAAAGTGATGTAAAAGGCTTGGATTCCATTACCCTCAAGTTTGAAGACAGCTGATTAAGACATTGGGTAGCTCAAACAATTGAAAAATGGATTAATAAATAACTTCAACACAAAGCAATGCAGTTTCACTTTAAAAGGAAGATGAATCACCTAAATCTGGAAGAGATTTCAGAGATTATTTCCCCAGTGTCTTCATTTTGCCGATGAAGAAATCCAGACCTGAAGCACTGTAATTTGGTTACTTGTTTACATTTTTTTCTCCTATCACTATTTCTGCCCTTAGCTATTGTGGCTATAAATTCATCATAATTGTAAGCCATCATCATATTTTTCTGCCCTATGACTACTACAGCTTCAGGACAAGGGCTATTTTTAAACCTCCAACGCCTATCACATTCAAATCATCACAACAGCTTTGCTAAACCAGAACAAAATGAGTGAAAGTGAGTTAAAGTATCTGTATTCCTGCAGCTTAAATAAGGGTTTTGCCTCATAACTTGGTCTACATACGTGACATCTCTGGTTATGGCACAATAAGAGCACAAAATAAGGTCGAGGGGGGTTGTAAAGAAAAGTTTTGCAGATCAAGAAAAATATCTCTAGTGTGTTCCACATAGTTTCACGTTCCCCTTGGGAGAAAGGAATGCCTTTGAAGAGCTAAGGCGATGCGGGCTTGCATAGATCATCTTGCTCATTTCTTCCAATACTAAGGTTCAATGAGAATTCAGAACTCAACATACCGCATTGCTGATATCTCCACTTGTCAGCACGAAAACAGCAGTAAGAATTAAGTTTCTTGATAGTAGGAACGTTTTTCCTTAAGAGAGGCTTGCAGCTACTCACGCTCAGGGTGGGAGTCGAGGGGTTGTTTTCCAAAAGGGAAAACCTGGAGCACTCAGGTTAGCTGGTCCTCGGTCACTCAACAGCGAGGCTGCCAGACCAGGGTGACCATCAGCCTCCCCATCCACTAGTCCTTCACGGGGACTTGCCGAAAGCAAGAATTTAGCGAAGAAACGTAAACGTTGGTATTCAGAAAATGGGCACGATAACCAAACTTTTAAGAGTGGTACATCTACTTCCGGAATTCTCTGAGAATTGACCTCCAAGGCAAGCTCAGCCTAGGCGGGTTCCTGCCCAAGCAAGGTCCTCGGGGGGGAAAGGGACAAAATAGGGAAGACGGGGGGTGGCCAGCGCAGCCCCAGGAAAACCTCCCCGGCTGGCTCCCCTTGCAGCCGGCAGACCGAGCGCACAGACAGGGCGCGTCCCACACCTAAGCCCACGCCCCCTGCCCATCCCTCCCTCCCGAGGCACTCACCTGGGGTGCCCGCGGGTGACGGGGTCCTGAAGGCGGCCGTCTCGGCCCATCCCGG
>NW_005357806.1:1350803-1400824 GCF_000412655.1 Myotis brandtii | reverse complement strand
CCGAGGTGGCTGCGCTCACCTGCGCGCCAGGCTTGGGAGAGAGGAGATAATTATAGGTTCTTTGGACTCTGCCCCAAGGCTTCCTATTCTCACAGACCCACACGGCAAGGGTCTCCCGTGTGTCTCAACTGCTGAACCGAGCCCTGAATAATCATCGTATTTATGTCGTGGAGCTAACCAGCGAGTTCGGTGTTTTAGATAAGCAAACCAAGATGCGGAAGCGACAAGGAGCAGAGTTGATGAGTACCACCTTCAGACCTGGTTGCTGCACCCTTGCCAGGAAACTAGTCTTCGCCAAGTGCCAGCTGGAGTGCACAGGGACCGGTGGAGGAACCTGGAGCCCTGGACCATGGGAGATCCACTGTGCACACAGGAGCGGGCAGCCCGGAATCACCCCTCCCCTAGGAATTCACACAGTGACAGAGGACTATGGACTGATTCATGCTCCTTACATTTTATTGTTATATTTTCCAATGTAGCAGAAAGTATATGTATACTGATGTGTTTTAATTCTAATTAAAATGTTTTAAACATTCTATTTAATTTCATCAACATAACCTGTCTCAGACTGATCTAGTTCCTAATAAACAAAATAAAACCAAAAAAGAATACTCAGAATAAAAATAATGAACTAATAAGTTGCTTCAACTACTGGTAGAACATCACTTCCCACACTAGAATTTAATAGAAGTCAGCACTTTACAGCAGATTCACTCTTATTTCAATCTCATTGGAGAAAGGTGAAAAATTTCTTTCATTTTAATAATAAATCGTGTTATTTCCTCAGTAAATGAATTATAAATGTTACTTATCTACTTTGATGCTTTCACTAGATATGATTTCATATAAATATCATTAAAGAAAAAAAGGTCACTAAAAGGCATAAATGATGCTGACTTTATACAGCAGCATTAGGGGGCTGACATACAGCAGATAAGTTCATGAAGATCTAATTGAAGAAGAGGATACAGTTATATTTTAACAGGAACTGAATGGGAGAACATATTTGTCAATAATACATCTAATAAGTTCTTAATATTCAAAATATATAAGGAACTTATAAAACTCAACAACAACAAAATAAATTAAACAATTCAATTAAGAAGTGGGCAAAAGATCTAAATAGACATTTCTCTCAAAAGGACATAAAGATGGCCAATTGACATATGAAACAATGCTCAACTTCACTAATCATCAGAAAAATACAAATTACAACCACTATGAGATCACCTCACATCTGTCAGAATGGCTATCAGTAAATAAATAAACAACAAGTGTTGGCAAGGATGTGGAGAAAAGGGAACTCTCTTGCACTGTTGATAGTTGATGCAGACTGGTGCATCCACTGTCACAGGCAGTATGGAGTTACCTAAAAGAATTAAAAATGGAACTGCCTTATGACTCAGCGATTCCACTTCTGGGAATACATCCAAAGAAACCTGAAGCACTGACTCAAAAGAATATAAGCACCCCTAGGTTCATTGCAGTGTTATTTACAATAGCCAAGATTTGGAAGCAGCCCAGTGACCATCTGTAGATGAGTGGATAAAAGAGGCATGGTACATTTACACAATGGAATATTACATGGCCATAAAAAAGAAGGGAAGGAAATCTTATCTTGCAACAGCATGGATGGATTGAGAGAGTATTTTGCTAAGCGAAGCAAGCCACTCAGAGAAAGACAAGTACCATATGATTTCACTTATATGTGGAATCTAATGAACAAAATTAACAAATAAAATGGAAATAGACTCATAGAGAGAACAGACTGCCAACTGTCAGAGCTCCGGGTGGGTGCTTGAGGGGGCTAGGTGAGAAAGGTGAAGGAATTAAACAAAAGAACAAAACCAAAAAACTGCTCATAGACAATAGTATAGTGATTATCAGATTACCAGAGGAAAAGGGGGAGTAGGGGAAGTAGAAGAGGAAGGTAAAGGGGGGATAAATGGTGATGGAAGGAGACTTGGAGTGGTGAACACACAATAAAATGTACAGATGACGCATTATAGGATTATACACCTGAAACCTATATAATTGTATTAACCAATGTCACCCTAATAAATTCAATTAAAAAATAAAACCGAATAAATAAATACAAGGAGCCCATGGCCTACCCACCCTCTCCCTACTCCTGCTTTTACATGTGGTTCTGTAAGGATGCAGATGTAAGTCCTGAGCTGTTACAGCCATCTTGTGACCAGCAGGGGAGATGTCATGGATCTACTGAGGGTAGCAGAACAGAATGATGAAAGAGCCCAGGCTATTGTTGAGTTCAACACGATACTGAAAACCCCCAGAAACTTCCTACCTCTTAAATCCGTGATAAGTGGCAAAATAAACTGTCCTTATTGTGAAGCCACTGTTAGCCAGACATTTTTGTTATTGTTTAGCCAAAAGCGTACTGATACAAGGAAAATAGTTTATCCAAAGTTTAGGAAATTTGTTGTGCAATTATAAAGCTATGTGTTTAGCCCTGGCTGGTTTGGCTCAGTGGATAGAGCGTCAGCCTGCGGACTGAAGGGTCCCAGGTTCGATTCCAGCCAAGGGCACATGCCTGGGTTGCGGGCTTGATCCCCAGTGGGGGGCATGCAGGAGGCAGCCAATCAATGATTCTCTCTTATCATTGATGTTTCTATCTCTCTCTCCTTCTCCCTTCCTCTCTAAAAAATCAATAAAATATTTTTTTTAAAAAGCTATGTATTTAATGTTTTATTATTACTGCTTAGCACTGTTTTAGTTTAGGAATTACACATATTCCTTTGTTGTTTTCCGATGAGATCATCTAGATAAGGGTCAGCAAATTGTGATTTGTGGGCCAAATCCAGCCAATTCCATGCTATTTTTGTATGACCGATGAACTTATGGATGGTATTTATTTATTTATTTATTTATTTCATTTAAAAAAATATTTTTATTGATTTCAGATAGGAAGGGAGAGGGAGAAAGAGTTAGAAACATCAATGATGAGAGAGAATTATTGATTGGCTGCCTCCTGCACGCCCCCCACTGGGGATCGAGATCTTGTGCCCTTGATCAGAATTGAACCAGGGACTCTTCAGCATTGTGCCCTTGACCAGAATCGAACCAGGGACTCTTCAGCAGCAGGCCGACGCTCTTTCCATTGAGCCAAACTGGCTAGGGCCTGATAGATGGTTTTTAATATGCTAACTTGGGGGGGAGGGATAAAAAAAGAATATTTTGTGATACATGAAAATTATGTAAAATACAAATTTCTATGTCCATAAATAAAATTTTATTGAGCTCAGCCAGCAGTTTATGGCTGTTTTCCCACAACATCAGTATTGAGTAGTTGAGATAGAGACCAGATTGACAACAAATCTGACACTGGCCCTTAACAGAGAAAGTTTGTTGACCCCTAATATAGACAAAAATAAGAATCTTATATAAAAGTTTTGTTTCATTTTTGAAAAATTATTAAACTATTATCAAAAACTGTAATTTAAGCTCTGACATATTATGCCTTTGTACATTCCATAACAATGTCAACAGGTGACACACTGAAGCTACAAGACTGTAGCCAATCTATAATTGTAAATTTACCTTTCTCCAGTGACACCATTGCTTTATTACAAATTCCCACATCTATAGGCATTTGCAGTAGTCCAGATAACTGCATCATTAGAATACAAAATAAGCATATTCAAAACAGCCCTGAAATTATTCATGAAAAAGAGACAAAGTATAAACTTAAGTCAGTGATGTTATTTATGTAATACCTCAAATAGAGTTTTTTTCCAAAGTAGACACAAATATGTAATAAGCATTTTCATGAGAATATTGGCAATCAGAAATATTTTTAAAATCACGGAATAAACATTTTCATGCTAACATACTCAAATGATTATAAGAAAACAGACTCCTCATTTTTGAGTATCCAAAATGCAAACCTGAAACTCTGTGGAATGTGTCACTTTCTACCATATTCTGTATTTACGTATAGCTTTGTCTGATTTTCTTTCTAGACTATAAGCTCCTGATGGCAGTCTAATTCCTATTTGTATGCTCTGTAGCATCTTTTATAGTAGCTTTTACAAGTAAAATACTTATTGAAACTAGCTGAAGACAAATGCATGACAGGAAAAACTCTTCATGACTGTAAACAGTATTCTTCCTGAAGGAATGGATCCTAAGTAAATAGAAATTTAGATGACAATTTCTGTATAAAATTTTTTATAAAGTGGTTTTTTATATAATATATTTTTATTGACTTTAGAGTGAGAGGAAGGGAGAGGGAGAGAGACATAGAAACATTGATGAAAGAGAAACATCAATTGCTGCTTCCTGGGGATCAAGCCCGAAACCCAGGCACATGCCCTGATGGGGAATAGAACCTGTGACCTATTGGTTCATGGGTTGATAATCAACCACTGAGTCACACCATTCAGGCTTTGTATAAAAAATTTAAAAGCATCTTTATTTGTGATAGTAAAGGTATGGAAGCAATTTACATATCAATAAGAGTCTTCTTTTTTAAGAAGTATAATTCATCCATGCTAAAGAATATTTTGCCAGCCTTAAAAATAATGTCATTGATAACTTTTAATAACCTAGAAAAATATTCATCCTAAAATGTTTAGAGGGAAAAACAGGATTCAGAATTGTATATTCAGTATGATTCAAGGAAAGGCACCAAAATGTTAACAGGAGTTTTCATTGAAAGGTAAGATTATAAGTAAATATAATTTTCTTTTTACTTTTCCACATCTTCTAAATTTTCTACAATAAACATGTATTACTTTTTTTACTGGAAAAAGAAAAAAAGTTGGGGAAATAAATTAATGGTATGGGCAGAACCTCATCTGTGACCAATCTGCAGGAAAATAATCTAGTTGATTCTAGGTGAAATGACTGTTCTTATCCTGAACTGAGCAGGTCTCTCCCAGGCTGTGAGGGAGAGATGTGACTCCCGTCCAAGGACAGAGAAGCTCTGCCGGGAACAAGTATGATGAGCAAAACTGGGCTGTGAATCTTGAACTTAAAAGGCTGACACTGCCTCTGTAGCCTCACTGGTGTGATCTTCACTGACCCGGCCAATTATTACCTGTGTCTTTGCTGATCTAGAAGATATGTAAGAACAAAATCAGTTGTTAAATAATATGCTCAATACCTTAGACAGTTTAATAGACACAGTCAGATGCTCTCTGTGCTTATTTTCAGATTTTTATCAGATGTATTCTGTTACATATTATAACTATATTATATTGTATTCATATGTCCTAAATAAGGGATGGCTCTAGAAGCATCAATATTGTTTAGTATAGAGCTGCAAGCACCATTACTTCCACATCTTTTCCAGTTTTTCATGTTTGGTAGTTGGTATAATTTTGCTCAATTGGTTGATCTTAAAGGAAATTTTGAGATTCCACTGATGCATATAGTATGTGGTCAATAAATGTTCACCTACAAACTGCCACAAGAGTTTTTAGTAGTGATTAGTTTATAGAAAAACACTGCAGGTTTAATAGTCATATGCAAAGTTATTACCATGAGAATGTAAGAACAGATTGATACCTACCTATTGAAATTATTGGAACCCATTTAATTATTCCATTTCCCTGATTTGATCTCACTTTCAAAGTTCTAAAAAAAAAAAGTTTTTAAAAACCAACAAAACAGAGTTCTAATGAAATATACTAAACAAAAAATATCCTTAAATGTCACACATATATCCTTTAAAATATACAGAAACTGTACAGTAATGTGCACAATATATTCATACATGGATTTTAAAAATATCCAACATCCAATGAGATTGTGTTTCTAAGAAGTATTTCAGAAAAATCTTGTTTTTCCCACCAATCATGACATGTGGGAATCAAAGGATCTTACAAGCAATTGTAGACTACCATGGTCCAGTCCAAAGGATGGCTGTTTTCCAGGTAAAGCACACTTTTAAGGAACAATCTCTGACTTATTTGATGTGTGTAATCAAAATCACATTATTATATTTATACCTGAATTCAAGCCAGCTTTTATTTTTGCATCTGCTAGAAAGAAGTGACATTAAAAAACTTCTCACAGGAGATAATTAGACTTGTAATAGGCAATATTTTCATCAGTTCAATTTTGTTTTCATCTTTGTTTTATATTAAGTATACATACTTACCTAGGCATGTAATTTGATGAGGCCCTTTTCACATTACATATATTTAGTAGCATAGCCTTTATTTTCCAATAGATTGTTACCCAGGATTAGGGCAATTATTCATGAAAATATTTTTAAAAGCAATTTTAAATATATATTACTTTCTGCCAATCCTACTGAAATAGCCAAGCCTGAAGTCTGAATCTATACACATCTGAAGAAAAATGGTTACACTCAGCAGCAAGTTAATGCAAAACTTACCTTTGTATTAAGAAGAAAGTTTGTGAGCGTATATTTTAAAAGACAGCTCTAATGTTTAGAAAATTTGGATGAAAGAATCATTGAAAAAGGAGAGTTGGAATTAAGGATTAGAAGAAAACATAGCTTAGCTTCTGACTATGTACAGGGTGGGGCAAAAGTAGGTTATAGTTGCAAGTACATGAAACACAGTTTATCCTTATATTATTAATTATTAATTATTGTATTATTTTCCATACCAACAACTGTAAACCTACTTTTGCCCCTCTCTGTATTGAAAAACAACATTATGACTTATTTTAAAAATTATTTATACAATTCCAGTTCATTAGAATTGACAGTTATAAATAAGATTATTGAACAAAATTATTTGACTAAAATTTTTATTAGAGAAGTATAAATGGGCATGCCCATGCCCTAAACCTCCAAGAAAGCATATCTATTTCTAAAATAAATATTGGGACTTTTAAAGCAACATAGACAGGAAATAAAATATGTGCATATTTTAAAATGGTTACTTCAAATTATCAGAACATTTTAAAAGACTAGTTTTTAAAATGCTATTGCTTAATGTGAATTGCTGTTTGATATTTTTAAATGGATAATAACTTCTAAAAATTTGAACAAGATATATAATTTAATAATTTTAAAAACTGAAGCAAATAAGATCCAACCGGACCGCCTCACTTCATAACGCAATGTTTCGCTTTCTCCCGGCACAACCTCTTTTCCCTCTTCTACTTTTTTCTTTTTCCACAAAAGTTTCACTATCTAATATACTTTGGTTTTTACATATTTATCATGTTTACTATTTTTTATATTTTCCCTCATTGCTACATATGATACAAACTTTAAAAAGGCAGGAAACCATCTTTGTGTTGTTTTCTGACACACCTTAATCTGCTAGAGCAATACCTGGCATAACATAGGTTCTCAATAAATATTTGTGAATTAATGCATGTATAAGTGAATGAATAAATTTCATCATATAGGATTTTAATAGTGGCAGCTACTGTGTTATTGGAAATACTATTGGCTACCAAAGGCTAAACACTGTTTGAAAAATAGCTTAAACATATGTTTGAAAGATCTTACATATGTATTTTACTTAATCTTTGCAATAACCGTGTCAGTTAGGCATTTTTACCTCATTTTAAAAATGAGACAGTTGAGGGTTGGAGAGGTTAAGTGCCTTTCCAGGATCTCAGAGATGGTAAGTGCCAGGGCTAAAATTTGCACAAAATTCCATGCTTTATAAAAAACACTTCTGCTGACAGCCTGCTTTAGAACAATTATTTCTTTAGAATTCATGCTAATTTTTATTTTTGACTTCACTATGAAATATTTGAGAGCCCATATTTCTTTGTATTCTTACTAGCGGCCTGGTGCACGAAATTTGTGCACATTAAAAGGAAGTTAATTAGAGGAAATATTTTAATATTGCTATTTGCCCTTTCTCTATAATAGAAGTTTTAGAGATGAAAGAAAATTAGTAAAATGTATATGAAAATCCTCCTCCTGTCAGAGTCTGGGGCACGCCACAGGACCCAGTGTCAAGTCCCCACTCACCCACACGCACCTTGAAATCTCGCGAGACCCAGACCCAGCCAGCCCCACCCCCGTCAAGCCCCGCTGGGCAGGGGGTGCAGCCTCAGGTCCTCCGGCCTGGTGCCAGGGCAGGGGGCATGGCCTCAGGTCCCTCGGCCCCAGCGTGAGGGCTCGAGGGCACAAGGGCTCGAGGGCATGATGACCATTTGCATATTAGCTCTTTATTATCTAGGACTTTTGAATAGATACTATATTTCCATGGCTGAAATAGAAACTATAAAAAGATAATCAATCACCTACTGACTCCCCTCTTCACTCCCACCCCCATTCCCTCCCATCAACCCTTTGCTCTTTTACAGGTAACTATTTCTATAGGTTTCCACAGTTACTTTATGGAAAACAAGAAAAAAGTATGTTCTTATTTTTTTCCATTTCTTACATATAGGGTGCTTCCTATAACGAGAGCCGATATTTTCAGTGTCAATGGATTTCAATGTGGTGAATAACTTGTTTCTCCTTTAATTTATTTGGGAAAGAAGTTTATATGACTGACATTAATCTTGGACTAATAGCTCTTTTAAATGAGGTAAATCACCCTGTGACATTTGATGGACATTATTAATAGTTTAAAATGTCAAAGGAAGTCAACTTATGAACGTATCAGTAGGGTTCTTACATTAGGTTTACTTTAATATGCACTAATTAAAATGTTTACTGCTCGTATTTTGAAGTTTTAATGATTTTTATAATCTCTCTACAACTTGACACATGAGGTTCTAGAAATTTTGAGTTGAAAAGCTGCATTGGAATGTGGGAGTATTGCAAGATTCAACTTTATTAAGTCTTTGAGGTAATAGCATTAATTTTTTTCCAAGAACATAAACACATTATTTTCTTCTTCTAAGCACAGAAACCGGGAAATCCATTGTTAAAAATAAAGCCAGATCCTGGATAGCTAAGTGCATTGTTGAGGGCCTGAATCATTATTTCAGCACAGTCTGGGGCAAGGCTGACTTCATGGGCGTGCGGACCTGTCTGGTCACACAGGGCTCGTGCTTAGTACCCCCTGCTTAGTTTACTGCCACTGTCTTGAAATTTTTAATAATTTTTGAACAAGGAGATCCATATCTTCATTTTCAATGAGTCTCACAAATTATGTAGACAGCTGCAACACTTTTACTATTTACAGGATGTCACTAGAGTTATGATTTATCTTTGCATTGCTTTCTACATTTAAATTATATTATAAATTGTGTTTACTTTTGACACTGGCAATATTTTTGCCAGTGAGATTTATCTTCCTTGACAGTTATGTTGTAGATAAATTATTCTCAGTTTCTTCTTAACATATTTAAGTCATAGTTGATTCATAAAATGTTTAAGAAGGAACTCTGTCAGATAATTTCAAATACAATGTTAGAAATCTAGTTTTTAGATTGACAAAGAATCATAGGAATAATCATTCACTTAATTTAACGACCATTTCCTCCAATTAGTTGGTATTTAGTACCTGCTGACATCATTGTAGGTGACGTTAGGTTCTATAATTCAATTCCAGATGTGTTATAAGAAAAGCTAGATGGCAAAGAACCCACTTTATTGAGTTCCTACAATGTACTAGTTAATGCATGTACAACCAAAAATGAAGAAAATTCCTTACACAAGTTCCCATCAATTTTGGCCTCTTTCTTACCCACAGTGGGGTTGCAGAAACCCGTCACATGGCCCTCACAACAATATAGTGCTACCCAAGTCTCCTGAAAAATGTAGGGATGAGAAGAGATTTTCTTGACACTCCTGGAGGCTGGTCCAGCTGTTTTAGCTTTTGAATGTAACACACTATCAGTTTTATTGCATAAGAGAAGATCAAGGGTCACATAGACTTATACTAGTAGATTCAACCTCAAAGAAAAACAGTATCTTTCAGAAGAGAAAAAAGGAGAGATTTTTAGGAAAGTTTATGCTATTATTTCTAGTATTTTATACAACAGGCAAGTGTCAACTTTAGCTGGGATTGTTGCAGTGCCCATGGTGGATTATAATGAGGATTGCATTAGAGGTTTCAACTCATGAGAACTTCACAGAAATCCAATTCTGTCTGGTTCCCCACCTCTTTAAATATCAAGTCAAAGAACAGGACTCCCAACAGCAGCTGATTTGCTACAACACATATTTGTTCTTCAAATAAGGAGCTAGTAAATGAACTTTCTCAAAGTTTTGGGACTCCGCAGTTCCTTCACGTAAAAGAGAACAAAGAAGAATTATCTCCCCAAATAAAGCATACAATCTTCGTTCTTCTTTCATTAAAATCATGTTTCTTTCATTAGAATGTTTCTCTTTTCAGAACAGGTATTTCTTTCATGCTGGTACATTCCTGATCTAATTCACCTAAGTGTAGCCTCTTGCTGAAATAACCTTTTAGCAAAGATTACAAGGAGGAGAGATGATAGATGGAGAAAATGGGCAAAGGTGATACACGTTTCTTAATAAGGAATGTGCAGACATGTCAAAGCAAAGCATACAGTTTTTAGTTCAAATAAGTGCTCACTTTGAACAAATATATAAATCATGTAGAAATTCATAAACTTTTTTTGCAAATACAAATCAAAGAGAAGTTGCTCAAACTGATAAAAAGGTAACATAGATGAAATGAACAAAAGATAACCAGTTTATTTACTGGGAAGAGTTATGCATTACACCATATTCAGTTGGTAACATAAACCAAGATATAAGAACTAATATATTGGCTTCAGTTATTTTCTTAGCACTGGAGTATCTTTTCCAACCATTTGAGTGCATGATCAGATTACAGAAATGCAAGCACATATATGGATTCTCCCATGAGGCATTCACTTAGGATTGTCTACAATTAAAACAAAAAAAATGAAAAAGGACAAGCAATGATAAATTAATAAGGAATTTTTTGAATTTAAAATAAATGCATATATTTACTTTGAGAACAAGTTTCCTTTGAAATTTGAATTTTTAAAAATAATTAGCAATAATTATTAAAAATACTTCCTTAGGTCAGCCTTTTAGTCATGTTTTTATATGATATTCTCATTATGTGGAAATGTTTCACATCATTTATCCCCAAAAGGCATAATAACAAAATTGCAATTAAAGGTGGAAATAGCAGAATAATTACAACAGTAATCATACTGTGTACAAATCGGGGTTGGCCACACATTACACAAATGTTAATGCTGGAAAGAAACACAGTAGCAGAATCATGTACAGTTCATCCCATATACATAATCGTGCAAATAAAAACACTGTGTAGATTATAAAAATATCATAAAAGTTTTTCAAAGAATTGTTTAATTGACTCTAACAGTCAAACCATCCAGTTTAAAAATGTCATGGCAATGATGTTAAAGTCATTTACTTTCTCTAAGTTTTGGTGCACAATCATACTATGAACCCAAACAACAAAATGATTCATTCTATATCTCCATTATTATCGACTAATGATTTGTCAACAAAATGATGGAATTTCTCTCTATAGTTCTCTGATCTTTGTTTTAAAAAGACTTTGAAAAAAGAAAAATAGTCACACCAGAACACAGATTTTCTTCTCAGTGTTTTCAACCGTAATGATCAGAGACTCATTCTGAAAGAAAAAAAGTTAAAATCAGAATGTGCTCTCAACCAATGTTACACAGCAAGTAAACTCCAATTGCAGAAGTAACCTGGCTCAGCAGTTTATCCAGGTTTCAGTTTAAAGAGGACAAAATTTAAATAACTCCAGAGAAAGGAATAAAAATATACTGATTAGAGCCATGCATTTCAATATGGAAAGGAGACCAGATATAGGTAACAATCTCCTTACATTCCTAATGGAGAAATCACAAGAAATAAGACTTCTATACTGTTCATATTATGAATATGGGAAAGCTTACATGATGCGAAATATCTCATGCAAACATTTTACACGGCATACTTTTGTGCACTCATACCCTTACACTAAAGGCAGTTCATTGCTGCTCTTCTTCGTAAGTAGATTATTTCTGGAAAAATCCTTGATTGAGGAACATATTGTAATACTAAATATCTTTTTTCAGTTATACTTTGAGTAAAAACTATAGAAGAGATGTCTAGAGGAAACCTTTCAGGTGTTAAATAATAGAATCAGGTTACAAATGAAATACATCAGGAACAATGGCAGTTAACCTGGTATTTAAAATAAGTTGAATTCTATTTCAGACACCACTCATCTGGAGGCATTATTACAGACAATGGAAAAGTTCATTCAGAAGCTAGATTAGTCTTGTATGTCCACAGAAATTGATTTTAAGGTGGAAATTATGTCAATATCAGCACTCGCTATACTACCTATCACTACACCAGTTCAACAGCTTTTTGAAGAATTATGTTCTTCCCTTTATGTGGAAACATAGTTTGTGATATTAAATACAAGGACTATTTTAAAAACACTCTGGTTCATAAACAGATAAGTTATAGGCCAATATTTAAAATCACGAACTTTTCTCTAAGAGTTCCTTTTGAACCTAGTCCTGCTTTATATCTGCAACATCAGTGCATTTGTGGCAACCTTGGTTGAACCAGCACAGTTGCTTCCTGGAAATCCATGTTTCCCCTGATGTGCCTTTCTGAGAGACAGTTTATGTCTTTTGGCTGATGGAACAGAACAATTATACATTAAGCTTGCCATTCTTATCACAGTAGAAAATAGATTTCATTTTTCGTTTTTACATTTTGTAATTACCATTTGAGACTGCAGAGGATTTTATTTAATGCAGAATATCAGGAAATGTCTACATTTATGGTTTATTTGATCGACATTTCATGCTTGTTTGAGACAGAAGGACTATCTGTACATGGATATTTTCCAAAGCCTGGGAAAAGCAAATGTTGTAGATTGAAGACTCTTTTAAGAAAAGATAATGTTTGAGAGGCATTTACCCCCTTAAGGGAATGCGAACCTTCTATTTCCAAAGTATTCCTGAGGACATTTGTTTTTTTTTAGACTGACAATTGAGGCTTTTTATAGTAAAATTACTATATTCTGGATAACTTTAAAGATATGAAATATAGCTGCAAGAAAAAATACCAACAATCTTGTTTTATTTTTTACCAAATATTTTGGAAAAATTAGGATTGCTATCCTACTTTCAAGGAATAAAATATTTTATGGCTAACCAGAATACTTTATTTTTAAATCTAAAATAAATGATTAATAGGATTATGAAATCCTAGAATTTTAATACATCATCATAAGATATCTTACCACTTAAGTTAATCCTTATTGGACAATAAATATTTAATTTTGTAAAAACAAATCATCATAATTATCAATTTTGATATTAATTTACCACTGTTAAGAATCTCTTTCCTAAAGTTAATATAAATCCCTCACACTGAAGACTGTTTTTCTTATTCTAGTCTTAATAACAATGTCGATAGCTGGTATCTATCATTGGTTACATTTTCTTGCAGATCAATAGTCTACGTCTTCCTTAGGCTAAAGTTTAATCTTTCTGAATAGGTCTTCTCTTAATTACTTAACAACTTTGACTTCTCAAAGTTATCCAAATTCCTCTTATTGAAACAGAATTGGATGGAAGGGATATGATTGGAAAGATTAATCCGGGGGTCCTGTATGCTCCTGGGCCCTCAGGCCAAAGACAAGATATCGCTCCTTTTTATTTTATCATTTAACTAAAAACAATCCTCAGTAGAAAGCATTTCTGCATATTGTCCTTTTCAGTGTGGTAATTGTGCTTACTTTTTAAAAATTACCTGGTTACTCTGCTAACCACACTTGCTAGTTACTTTTAATCTTTGCCCACTGTGTTTGAAATAATTAGCCGGTATTTTTGTATTTCTGTAGTCTTTTTCCCCCACATCTCTCTTCAAGTGGGTTTAATGAGGGGTTTTTTTTGTTTTTGTTTTTTCCACTAATACTTCAATTTCAATCATGATATTCTTTACAGGTATACTGATTTTTTTATCAGCGCTACACATATTTATTCATTTTAAATAAATATAGATGAGGCTGAGTTCAAACTATGCTAAATGATGCCACAGTGTAAATACATGGAATTCTCTCTTACTGCTTGGGGACTATGACCTAATTTTGTGCAGAAAATTAGAAATTTATTTCCAAGTTTCTATACCTTCTTGGCAAAGTTTTGCTAAAACGAACCTTTTTATAGAATTGATGTTTCAAAATAAATATTTCCCATTCTGTCCATAAAAAAGGAACTGAAAAAAATTAATATAGACTTGATAAAATTTCTATTGGAAGAAAAAAAAGTGTTGTCTGTGACCCGGCCTTTCACTGGGGCATAAATACCAAGAAAGAGAGCAACGATGCAATACTGCACCGTCAGTGGGATGACTGCTCTATAGTTATACAGAGACAATGCTTACTGCTGAATTCCCTGCACCAGCAACAAAACTGATGAGGCAATACAGAAAGATGTTCGGAGGTACTTTTTAGATTGGCGTATTTTCCCCCAGGCACAAACAGTTTTTATTAAGAGTCAGCTTTGCAGCTATACCACTTCTCAGGTCCACACACATAATACTTAAAAAAGAAAGAACAAAAAGGAAAAAAGAGAAAGCAGTGGAGAGGAGAAGCTACCTTTAATTGAACTCTGATACAATCCACACTGTCTCACTAATACTGGTACAGGGCAGATACAACACCAATAAAATGAAGAAGGTGTTCAGGAACAGCAAGGCCATTGCAGGTGGGGGGAAAACAGAAGGGTAGGCTGCCACGATTGAGACTTTATGAAGATTTGTCTCTTTTTCTGTTTCTTTAACCTGAATCTCTATGTATGGTGAAGATTTCTAACGACTTCAAGTTGCATAATAAACGACACTGTTGAAAATAGCACTCCTATATAAGAAACCACAAACCTCTTGGTTGCTTTGGTAATAGTGACCACAACCTCACAGGTGCATGACTGATGAAAGCTCCTGCACTGTGCTTTATGACTTACCGACTGGCCGCCATCCTCGATGGACCACTCCATCAATGTTACACCCACTCCCGCTCAATAGGCTGAGTGGCTCTGACGAGATCTTCATTATTAGAGCCCTGTATTGTTAACCATCTTCTGTGTTAACAGTGAGGATTGTGTTTGTTTTAAAGAGAAGTTACAGATACTGTTACATGAACAGGTCAAACCGTTATGATTGTAAATAAGTTAAGGCTACCTGACTAGACAAGGAATCAGGGCTAGGAGCAATTGTGTGGGCAGCACTTGATAGTTAAGGAGCCCAAGAGTGTTAGACCTTTCAGCCCAATTAGCTGTTTTCCTTGTGTGTCAGATTATGTGCAAACTAAATTTTGCCATGAAAATCTACTGCCTTAAACCAAGTCATAAGTTACCCAGCAGAATTTGTAAATGAACTAGGAACATGTATGATCTCAATATGTATAATATGATTGTAGGCACCTGAGTGTTTGTCAAAAGTAGACAATGAGCTAAGGTTTATTATCTATTGGTTTTTTTTTGGCAAGGAAGATTCATTATGAAAAAACTAACAACAACAACACATACAATTTTAATCACTATTTGAACACTTTCTGGGTAAATTCATTAACTGAAGGCGAACTTACATCTATCTATGTATATATTTTCCCCATTTGTATTTGATACCTTTCAGTGGGAAAGACTCATAGGAGGACCCTGAATTTGGGAGAAGTAAAAAAAAACTCTGGTCATTAAATAAACACACCATTTCCCCCCTCGTGTTTTTCAGCCTTCTTTAACGTCATCACACACACATATACACACACAAAGGAGCAGCACCAGTGCATCTACTCATCTGCAATTTTAAAAAATTAAAGATGCCGTCAAAAGTTGAATAAGTCAATGAATCATAACATAGTCTCTTTCTTAGATTTACTTAATGTCCAGTGAAGACTTCTAGTTAAAAAAAAATCCAGCAGTTAATGAGCTGATTAGAAAGTAAGTGCATAAACAATATCAGTGTAGCAGCAAAATACAGTTACTGTTAACATTCCAATGCACCTCATTTATCATTTTTGTGCAAGAAAAATGTCCACAGTCTGGCCCATACCAGATTTCAATCTCTATTGCAACTCATACTTAATGGAGCAAATGATACTTCTTTAAAAATAAATGAATTAAGTTCACCTCTTAGAGAAATGATTTTTATAGACATAAACTATGTGGCAAGTAAAAGCACAAAATAAATACCAATGGTGAAAAAAACAGTGGAATCAATTTCTACAGCCGAATGTGACGTTTGAGGAAGGACGATTTTACAATATATGTATTTTACATGGTCTTAGGTCTCTCTTATGCTATTGAGATAAAGCCAGTCGTCTGAGCTACGTGTCCTGTGTTTTTTGTTTGTTTTTTATTTCATTGAACTGTGGCCATTTCGTTGCAGAAGTTCATCTGTGACTTAGAGAAACCATAATACGTTGTATCACACCGGAGTCTGGGCTTTGTGTTAATCTTCTCAACTTTCTTTCATCTTCCCAAGTGACGGGCATTAATCCCACCACAACGTCTAATCACCGAGAAGCAAACAGCAGCTGGGTCTTGGGCAGTGTCCTGGGTGTGGCTACAAAACGTTCACCCCAGATGTTCGTCCGCGGGAGGTGCAGAGGAGGGGTCGGGAGGCTTGGAGAGACAGTGGAGTGGGGCGCACTGCGAGCTGGAATGTGGCGGCTCCTCGGGGAGAGCTATGTCAGGACTGAAAACGAGAGACAAGCGTGTCAGCAAGGAAGGCAGCGACAGGGGCCAGGCGAGGCAGGCACGGTATGTTCACCGAAACGGAAAAAGAAACATGAACAGAAATTCTGCAGGGGAGATGGTTTACATCGAAAGCATGCCACGACAACCGCCGCTTTTCGAAACCGCTCACGAAACAGAAAAAGGAAACGTGTTAGGGAAACATGGGAACGCTTCCTTGCGATTCCCTTCTTTTTCCATTTTCACACAGTCTCGTTCCCCTCGGTCTCTGGGTTAGGTGCAAGGTTTTTTAAGATCAGTCTGTCTCAGACTTTAATGCGTACTGCGGTCCCCGGGGGAGCTTGGTAAAATGCAGAATCTGCTTTCGACAGGTGGGACCTGAGAACCTGCATTTCTGACAAGCACCCGGGGACCAAGGCTTTAGACTAGAGGATTCTAAGTCAGTTCTATGGTAGATCCGGATGCAACAGGATAATTAATCTGCCGCTGGATTGCTAATTTGCTCCAAGGGCTCCCCCTATCTGCTTTAGCTTGGCAGTTTAAATAAGACTGTAGAGAGTTTTAAATAAAGCCTTTTCTATTTGCTAAGTATATAATGCCCACTTCCGCAAGACCTCGCAGAGCCTCTGGTTTAAATAAACTCAGACATGCTCAGGCTCATCAGTACCATGAGAAATAATCCTGAAGAACAAGGAAGCAAAATTACTGCATTTCCTAAGGTAAAACTACAAATCGAATCTGGGTTCAGATTTTTTTGAAATCTAATGGAGGGGAAAAAAAATACCCACTGTGGGGATATTTGTATTATTGAAAGAGATCAGCATTTTCCCATAACTCTGCTTCCCCTCCCCTTATATTATGGAATTTAGTACCATATAATTCATTTCTGACAGGAGTAATGTTTGAGAAAACTATTCAAGGTTCATTGTTATTATTATTACTAGAGGCCCAGTGCACAAAATTCATGCACAGGTAGGGTCCTTAATGGCTGCCAGCTGCCGGCCGGGGCCTTCCTTTTCCATGTCGCCCCCTGGTGGTCAGTGCATGTCATAGTGAAAGATCAAACTCCTGGTTGGTAGAACTCTCGAGGGGACACTTTGCATATTAGGCGTTTATATATATAGATAATTTACTTATTTATACATAGCTTTTGAGCTAATATTATCATTGAAGTCAGTCAAAAATGATCATTAAAACAATTTTATTTTTTTTATTTTTTTTAAAATATATTTTATTGATTTTTTTACAGAGAGGAAGGGAGAGAGATAGAGAGCTAGAAACATTGATGAGAGAGAAACATCAATCAGCTGCCTCCTGCACATTCCCTACTGGGTATGTGCCCGCAACCAAAGTACATGCCCTTGACCGGAATCGAACCCGGGACCCTTGAGTCCGCAGGCCGACACTCTATCCCCTGAGCCAAGCCAGTTAGGGCTACAATTTTAATCTTTGGTGCTGAAATGACCCTTCAGGTATGCATGCCTCAAAATATCAGAATTTTGATACGAAACCAAAATTATGCCAAATACCCATCTGCTTGAGGTCACTCTTACTTCCCAAAGTCTTTGACCTGCCACACATTTAGTTGAAAAGGAGATATGCTCTCCTGTAGAGTTGGGAGCAGCAGTAATAAAAATGATTTTTCCTATTTATTTTAAAAACGTGGTAGGTAAACAGGGGAGACCTGGTTTCAAGAGGACTGGGGGAATATTTCGTGGCAAGACTCTCTCTCCCCTCTCCAGACAGTCAGACGGCCCGGGAAACGCCGCAGCAGACAGACTTTCTCACAGACCCAAAAGAGTTTCTTTCTGTTAAATCCACATGATTTAGAATGAGTTTCTTTTCAGGGCACCAAACATGTTCCTCAGCTAATGGCAAGTGGGACAAGGGATACATGTTGAAGGCCGTGTGTAGTTCAATAGAGAAAGGAAGACAAGCATTTCTGCCTGGCCAGCTGGTGTGTAGCAACAGCTTACTCACAGGGTCCCGCTCACTTAGCCCAACCTTGGCATTATGTCATTCATGATCATTTAAAAAGTGTTTTCAAGGTGAAGGGATTAAGAAGTACAAATTGGCAGTTACAAAATAGTCACAGGGATGTAAAGTGCAGCACAGGGAATATAGACAATAACATTATAATAACTACGTATGGTGCCAGGTGGGTACTAGACTTATAGGGGGAAATACTTCGTAAATTATAGAAATGTCTAACTATGCTGTATACCTGAAACGAACAGAATATTTAATGTCAACTGTAATTGTACAATTAGAAAAAATTTAAAAATTTTTTCCATTACTTCAGATTGCTTACATGGTATGATATTATAAATATCTTGTATTATAGTATTACTATTCTAAATTTGCATGAATGCAATCACACTGCATATATGTGGTAGAAGCATATTTTTGGTTTACAGAATAAGAAATTATTTCTAAAATGTAAATATTTGACAGGTTCTAATGATTAGCTATAGGAAAGAATTCAGTTTCAATTCTGACTGCTAAATATCTTTAGGAGCTCACTCATTGTTCAGTCTTTACCATTTACAAGTTTAATTTATGTAGATAAAACCATGTTGTGAACAGTAGGTCTAGGGACTATTACTAAGTACAAAAATGGATATATCTTCAGAAAGGTTTCTTTTCCCAAGTAAGCAAGTTCTTGGAGAAAAATATGAAATACCAAATATTTCTATGTATTTAAATATTACATCCAACAATGCAATACATTGGGTAACCCTTTCGTATTATGGTTTTTATTATCTACTAGAGGCCCAGTGCACGAAATTCATGCACTCGGGGGTGGGGGTGTCCCTCATCTTGGCCTGCGCCCTCTCGCAGTCTGGGAGCCCTCGGGGGATGTCTGACTGATGTGGGGAGTGGGCCTAAGCCAGCAGTTGGACACCCTTAGTGCTGCCATGGAGGCGGGAGAGGCTCCTGCCACTGCCAGCCATGAGCCAGCTTCTGGGTGAGTGGTGTTCCCTCTGTGGGAACACACTGACCACCAGGGGGCAGCTCCTGCGTTGAGCGTCTGCCCCCCTGGTGGCTGGTACGCATCATAGCAACTGGTTGATTTGCATATTAGCCTTTTATTATATAGGATAAACAACTTTAGTAATTTAACTCTACACTGGAATCAGCCTGTAAAACACATATATGGAAAGTTCTATATTTTTAAATATGAGAACATGTTCTTTTATTCAAAACCATATACCTAAAATTTTATCCTAACATATATATAAGTTTTAGGAAGTAGAAAACAATTTTTAAAGTGAGAAACAGAAGTAGAACACCTGATCTGAAATCACTCAACATTCTTAGCATGTTTTGTTTTTCATTGAACAAATGAACCTTTTCAATTTAGGGATAAAGAGTTAACATGGGTGGTTTAAGCACTCTCTGACTTTGCTTCTCACAGCATAACTAAAGGGGGAGTTATGCATCTCCAGGCAGTTCCCCGGTATATGGTGGTGGTTAGGAGAGTCATTGGGCTCAGTTGCTTTAAGGATGGGCGACCCTGGATAAGTCATTTTATCTCCCCAAACCACATTTTCCTCATTTTCAAATGGGTGTAATAACTGTTTACCTTATGGGGGTTGTAGTGATTAATAAGTATAAAGAATTTAACACTTGTGTACGGAAGAACTTGAAGGTTGACTGTGTTAAGTTTTCTGTCAGAAAGAAGTGAAAAGGGCAGTAAGGACATTTAATTTGATCCATTTGGCAGTGGGTATAGGTGGGAAGGAAGCCAGTCGTAATTCCAGCGACTTAGAAAAGGACAGTCTTTTCAGGTCTAAATGCATTTTATCATTTCTCTGTGTGGACCACAATGAGGGACAGTGGAAGTCTGCTTGGGACCATGCTGTATTCATGTGGGTAGAAACCAGAAACATTTGCAATTCATTAACTTTTTTTTTTTTAAGTAAATCATTTGTGCGGAGGTAGCAAGCAATCTAAATTCAGTCATTTCAGAAGGTATGGGACTGGGGCAGGTAACCATTTAGTCAAACTGGTTCTTTCAAAAAAAAAAAAAAAAAAAAGGGCAACATGAAATAAAAGTAAAGTTAAAAATATCCCCCAATAGCCGTCTCCACTCTTTGCCCACGCTAATTACAGAGAGGGCAGGTCTGTGTCTTGAGGAAAGGGCAGGCACTAAGCACGGTTAGCAGCAATATCAGATATCAAGAGCACACTGGGGGCCAGGCCTGTGCCTCCTTCTCATCCTTCCTTTATAAGAGATGGAACTCAGCCAGCAAAAGTAACTTTCCAAGAATGCACAACTGGTATGTGTTAGAGATGGAATTGAAACCCAAGCAATCTGACTTCAAAGCTCCTTCACTCCTCCCTGGAAGCAGTAGTTACTAAGCACCTGTCACATCCCTGGCACCCTGTCCCAGGCCCTGGGAGGGGGGTGCTGGGCGGAGAATGAACTGCAGGTGTAGAGCCCATGTTCTTCACCACTACCTGCAGAAAACAGACTGAGATGGGTTTGAACATTTATAATTGCATTTCCTTACATAACTGAAATTAGTCTAAGCTGCCTACGGTAGACTAATGGCACTTGTACGTTCACGGAGAACTTTCCTGAAGTAAAACCCTGCTGCTGGAAGTGGTGGGGGAGGCAGGCTGAGATAGCAATCAGGAGACCCAGGCGCGGGGCCTCTTTAATCATATCCCTTTTCCTGCTGACTCAATGTCCCACTTAGCAGGCTGCACAACTGCCTCAGGGACCAAGTCACACTGGGGCTTTGGGGCCACTGTTTCTGGGCAACACCTGTGGCACCCCCCCACCCACTCTCCATCCAGCTAAGCCCCAGCCACCACAGCCTGCTACAGACACCTACTCCTCAGACACACAAGGAAGCACGTTCGAGCCTGCCCTACTCAAAAGAAGCCCGGCCTGGTAGAAGCAAGAACAGTCAGCAGGTAGAAAAGCCACGCCAGACTATAAAAGTTTGGCACCGTCAGAGGTCAAATAACTGGAGATGAAATATTACGGGAGGAGGATGAGGTCCTGACGGGGTGCTCCATGCTGTGGAAGTTCACCCGGGATGAGAATTCATGATGGACAGGCAACGCTTTCCCTGGAGTAGAAACTGCCAGCGCCCTCTCTAGCTGAGTGTCCAGGGAGCATGGGGACCTGCCTTTCAATTTCTTCAGTTAATCTCGCATGAAGGGCTCTGTCACTGCAAATATTCCTTTTGGAAATGCCAATTACAAGTTTTTCTCCACCTTTCAATGGCAGCTTTAATGAGGGCACTGAATGGACAGAAAACGGAAACACGTTCATAACGTTGTCTTAGAACAGACATTACATATGCTTTATATCCTTCCTGTTTGTTTGCCTGAGGAATATATTCTAAGGACAATGGACAAACAAACAAACAAAAAGTCGGGCCAACATCCTCACAATTCCAGGCTTTCTGTTTGGGAATATAATGAAACACTGGGGTAGTGCAAATAGCTAGTCCTGCTAGCGGCCAGGAAAACAAACGCTAGCTCTCTTGGATTTCCATTAGGTCCACATGGACTTCAGGTAACCAATGTGTGTTCATATCACCTATTGGAATAAAAGGTAGCAAGTGAAATGATGTCTAGGCGGTTATGGTGTTGAAAAGGGGAGCTTGGGGTGTATGGCTCTGACATGCAGTTGGGTGGGGAGAGAAAGGACGTCTGAATTTACCTGACCGTCGGGCAGTCTTGCCTCCCGGCTAGTTGTGAGCACTGTGGCGGTACGGAGGCAGCAGGCTGCTGACAATCTACAAGAAACTGATAAATTAGACATGTATACAAAGAGACGACAGAGCATCATGTTAGTAACTAAAGCAGTTGCCTGAGAGATTTAGTGAGGAATGTGTATTCACACAGAAACATCTGGATTAAGCTATTTACACCCCCTCCCCCCTGAATTCATGCCATTAGAAAAGACAAGACTTTTTTCTTAAATACCATATTAAAAAATTAGTGACACGAAATTAGTAATGAGATTTCTCAAGCACATTAGGACATATGTGGCCATTCATATTTGGTGCTTGGATATATCTGAAAGTAAAGGGTCTTTTAATATAATGAAAAATCTTCAAGTTCTGAACTTGCCCGTGATGGTAGTGACTTGCTTCGCACTTAGATCTGCTATTCCAAAATGGAATAATTTCAGGTAACTGACTTTATTGTCAGCACAGCTGGGCATAGTATCAATCCCATAGGTACACTGAGAAAAGCATTGAGAAAAGTAATCTTTCCCATTACTAATAGAAGGATATCAGGGAAGAAAATCATCTTTACAGTTTTCTGAAAATAGATTTCTTGTATTTATCACAAGAAATAATTGGTTAGCAGAAATCTTAGAATGTGTAAATTGTTAGTAACTTGGACTGATGGAGAAAACCAATCTGAATGGGAAATCCACTTTTGTTTTATTTTTGCCATTTAAAAGTATATAATGTATAACTCATGCTAGGTTAACAAAGTGCTAGCTAATAGAAGTCCATGCTTTAGCTGATCAGTTACATTAATCATCTACTCCAAAAAAGACCACTGGGTGTTCTCAAATAATCAAAGAACAGTCTTTACTGGTACCAGGCCGACCACACTAGAATTACCAAGGAAGCTGGCTAAAAATACATAGATTATATTTTTGCAAAAAGATTTGGCAAAAAAGTTAAAATTCAAGTTAGACTTAAAAGTTCGATTATTCTTAAATATTTGCAAAATTTCCTCTTGCTAACTGCTTAGACTATGTGTTTGTTAGCCTGCCTCTTTCCCCATGTTATGTAGATAATATTTAAGATAAATTCTCGATTTACAGCCTTGAATTAATGAGAATGTATTTAAAAAATCTGTATTCCAAAGCTGTGTCCAAGTATCGCTTGTTCTAAAGCCAGTATATTCTCTATTATAATAAAACCTGACTATAGAATTTCAGACTATCAAAATTCATGAAAGTTGCTGATGCTTTTGTATAAGATATTGAAAACATACTAAAGCTGTCTGTGATGCAGAGTAGAACACAATAGAAGGCAGGCTTGGTTTGAGTTCATTCAGGAGAACATTATTGAAGGGACCCTTTAACAAGGTGGTCTTTGTTGGAGAGTAACTTATTAATTATTGCTTATTAATAGGAATGAGATCTGATTCTTGTTTACTATCTGATATTCAGATTACACACTCAGTAAAAGTCCTTCAAATGTAACAAATATTTCTGTTTTCTCTGCTGTGAGGGATTCTTTTTGTTTTTAACTCTTTGTTTTCTCATTTTGCAGCTTGATTAGCTCAATGATTCCCTTTTGTAGAAACTCAGAGTCTTAAAGGATGAATTCCTTTATCCTCCTTTTATCTTTTGTAAAGGATTTTCTAAGTGATAATTTAGGAATATTTTGGACTAATTTAGATAAGGATTCTGATACAGCCAGGTGTGTGCTGCCCTCCCATGGTGCATTTGGGTAATGCAATGGATGCAAATGAACATGAATCCTTAGAAAACATGCTGGAATCTGGCCTTACGCTTTACATTGCAGGGAAGGTATAAATATAACTCTTTTATAGCAAAGTTTTGGCCTCCATGAAATGGTAAGCCCTAGAATCTGTGCCAATGCGGTCACAGATTATTCATTTGAAATATGTTTTGTGTTGAAAATTGGAAAACCGGTGAGCAGGACTACAATGCACTACCTAAATGAACTGTTTAATATGAGGTAGATATTCCTTCCATCTCTAGTGAATATCAGTTTTCCTTCTTTAGAAGTAATATTCTCTGGATAATTATTACTCATTTTTTGCATTTATTATTTATATGTATTTAAGGAATAAAAAGTAAATTCCATAAATAAGATGGTGATAGATGAAAAAAAAAGAAATTAAAAAAATAGCTATATGGCTCCAACTCAATTTTCTTCTAAATTCTTCTCAGATCGGTAGCCTCCAATCATGTCTAACCCCACTGAACAGCCCGTGTATTAGCATGTACTTGGTAAAATGAAAGGGATGGGTTGGGAGATTGAGAAAATCCCTTCCAGCCCAGAGATGCTGTGGGCTTTACCTGAACTCACCAGCTCGGTCTAGGAGCTGGTAAACTCACTCCTGAAGGAACTAGGCCTCGTCTCATAGTAGAGAGTGTAAAAAGTGAAAATTATGTATCTTAAGGAGGAGGCACTGCAGAACCCCAGCAGTCACTGCTGTTATCTGGGCCACCAAAATTCGCCTCAACCACTCAACAGTCAAGTTAAACTTCTATATGTGTCTGAAACTATGTTTGGAGGTGCGGATAAAAGGAAAACAGAGAAGATACAGTCCCTGGTCAATTGAGAAACACAAGCACATTCAACAAGCAATTACAATAAAAGTGTCATGACGGTGATGATGGTGATGATGATGATGACAGCAGCTCACACTTACTGATTGATGGCCATGTACCTGGCACTGTGCAGGCACTGAAATGGAGGCCCTCCTTTAACCCTGTTTTATTATTCCCAAGTTATGGATGAGGAAAGAGGGATTTTGGTTAAGTAACTTGCCAAAGTCCACTAAGAGCTGGGCTGAGATTTGAATCTAGGACTGTATGATCCAAGGGCTGAATTAAACCTATAGACACCTCACTGCCTTACTTCCCATAATAGGGAAGTTAGGGCTCTCAGAGCAGAAACAATGAACTAAATCTAAGTGGCCAGGGAACGCTCCCTGGAGGTTGTGACATCTGTGATGTACACTGAAAAATATGAGTTGGCCAGGAACTTCTTAGCAACGATTACATGTTTATGGTCTCTACTAACAGTAATTAAATATTTTACAAGATTAAAGTGTTTAGTTAAAATGTTCAGAACGGGATTAAATAACACTGTGCATTTATAGTATAAGGTCACAGGCCTGAGAAAGGTCATAGCATACACAAGAGATTGTTAGTGCCTTAAGGGCAGAGATGAATAAAGGATGTTATTGCGTAAAGCACCTGTGGGTCTGTCTTAATTACGCATGAAGAGCATCCTTGTACGACATTCCTCCATAAACAAAGGCCAAGTAGAAAGGAAGGTAGAAAAGAGAATGAGAACAAAGGAAGGAAATTACCAGCTGAATCAACATGAAGTAGTTTCTCCTGGGAACTTTATACTAGTTATCTGTCTGGGATAAGACAGTCTGGAGTTCTTATTTTCACTATTCCTACCATGAGGAAAGCTTTTTGGTATATGCGACAATATCAAAATCTCATATATCCTGAGACTGTTTTTCTCTTTAACATTTTTCGTGATCTTTGCTACTGAAACAAATGCAGAGCTTAGCATCAGAGCAGGTGGTCTACCAACATTCATTGATTAATACAGATCACCATATATATTAACTTGCTCAAGGTCACGCAGCTGGAAAGCAGGAGAGCAAGGATTTGACTTCAGACTTTTCTGATGCTGAGGCCTATCTTCTATTCACTACTCTAGCTGTCTCTCAAATTGACACCAGCAGCCTCTAGAAAATATCAGGGTCATAGAATCAATGAGACATAAAAACTTCACCAGACATAGTAATTTGGAGGCAACCAATTACCTCAAAAACACAAAGCAAGAAAAAGGGTGCAGGGATGGGGATAATATCTAGTTTCTCTAGAGAGGTGGCTGAAATCCATGAATTTCATTGGCGAGGGAGAAAAGTCTCATCATATGTTTTCTCTTCAGGCTTCTACTATTTTAAAACCTTTCAATGCAATTTAGAAAACGAATCAAGTTTCTAAAAGTCAATGCCCACTGGTGGCTGTTTGGGTTGGGAGGGAGAGCCTCCGGTGGAAGGAGGCAGGGGACACCTCTGTTTTGGCTCCACACCTGGCTCAGAGGGCAGTGGTGGGAGTTGGTGAGGACAGTGTGGGAGAAGGATGATCTGTGGAGACCACACCCGGCTATGATGAGTAGTGGGGCTGCAGAATGGCGTCTGTGGTGGCCAGATGCTGGGCGAGAGGCAGAGCAGCAGCTCTTTGTGGCAAATGGCCTCCTCCAGAATGGCTTGCACCCAACCCCTGGCTTTCCTGACTTGAGAACTAACGCAAGCCTACCGTTTCAGGAGATCTTATTTTCCACATCACATCTACTTCCCTCATGACCATAAACTCCTCTGGGTGCTATGTACTTTCCCATGAAAACTATCTCTGTCCCCTGAGTTTTCCTTAGGCCAAGTTCTTTTTTTAAAATATATTTTTATTTATTTCAGAGAGGAAGGGAGAGGGTGGGAGAGATAGAAACATCAATGATGAGAGAGAATCATTGATTAGCTGCCTCTTGCACACTCCCTACTAGGGATTGAGCCTGCAACCCAGGCATGTGCCCTGAACAGGAATTGAACTGTGAGCTCCCGGTTCATAGGTCGATGCTCAACCACTGAGACACACCAGCCAGGAAGGCCAAGTTCTTGCAAGGCACGATTTCAACTTCCCTCACTCTCCTCCTTGCTCCCTGACCATGTCCCAGTTTGTGCACTACCTTCTAAAAATGAGGTGTTCAGAAAGGAAATCGGGTGTGATAAGATGTGAGTGGCGGAGTGGAGTGGCAGAGTCTCGCCTTGTCTGAGACATCCTGCTTCTATGAAAAGAGCAGAAGCCCGTGTGGCATTTTTTTTGGCAGCCACATTTCCCTGCTATTTCCCATAAGCCTGCTTTATTTACAGATGGTGCTCTCAAGCCATGCTTCCTCCATCGTGAAGTTACAGTGTCTGGCACTCCAGTGGAATATTTTATGTAATTTTAGCTTTCTGTTCATTTCTAATAAAAGTTTCGCCTTTTCCTATCTGAACCATCTTTCAGATCTGATTCTGTCATCTAGCACATTAACTTCCTCTCCCTTCTATTTCTCTTCCAAATCAGAAAAATGTGATAACATGACCTTGATATCTTTCTATCTCAGACTAGAGGCCCGATGCATGAAATTCGTGCACGGGGTGGGGAGATGTATCTCAGCCTGGGCTGCGCCCTCTCGCAATCCGGGACCCCTTGGGGGGTGTCCAACTGGCAGTCGGACATTCCTCTCACAATCCAGGACCCCTCGCTCCTTACCGCCCACCTGCTCGCTCCTTACTGCTTGGCTCACCGTTCCTTAGCGCTGCCTAGGAGGCGAGAGAGGCTCCCGCCACCGCCACTGTACTCGCCAGCCATGAGCAGTGCTCTAGCTGTGGGAGCGCGCTGACTACCAGGGGGAAGCTCCTGCGTTGAGCGTCTGCCCCCTAGAGGTCAGTGCGCATCATAGTGACTGGTTGTTCTGGTCGTCCGGTCCTTCTGCCATAACGGTCACTGGGCTTTTATACATATAGATTAGCAACTAATAGTAAGGCCAGGCTAAGTAGAGACAATACTTCATAAATACCAGTCTATGAATTTGGACCCTTTGAACATGTGCATTCAACCAGTTATGAATCCAAACAATTATAGTATCATCTAGAATTTCTCTGTCTAAAAAATATTGTAAAATACCTGGTTAGTTGTTTGCCAAAATTCAGGTATATTATGTTACCACTTTTCCTGGTTTTATAAGCGAGAGAATGAGGGTAAGTCTAGCATAAGTCATTCTTGCTGAACTCATGCTGGTTTTTAGTAATCCCTACCTTATATGGAGCATACGAAGCCCATTGATTTTTAGAAATCTGCCAAGGATCAGCCTCAAGGTTGTAGGTCTACAGGTTAGAGAAACTACTTCCTTTTATAAGAAATTACATTTCTTCTTCTGACACACCTAGGAATTCACCTTTTCGTTTTCATATTCTATTTCTCCCTGGGACCTCTCCCCCTGTCTTTTATAAGGCCGTGATGTTTTTTAGCATGTTTCCTTCAACAAAAAAAAGTGAGAAGGAGAGGGATATATGCTTTCATTCCTTTCATGCCATTTTGAAAATGGCAACTCATATATACTCAAATATTGGCAGGAGAAGTGAAAAGTCATGATACAAAGAGCAAACATGCCTCTTGGGGAGACAGTTAATATCTTTGATAACTTGGTGTACTGTTTCCAGGACTGTTAAAGAAAGATAGGCTTAATAATTAAATCTACCCACCTGGACAATTGCTGTTAGAGAATATGACATCACTATTATTTCCAAATAGATATCACTTTGAACAAAAATTTTACCTATTTGAAGTATTCATTAAGGACCTTTCCGTAGGACAGATGATTAACGGTTAGTAGAAAAGCAAGAATGTTTAGTTATTAAAGCTATTACAATAAGAGTTGACAGGGACTTATTCTAAGATAACTCCATAGTTAATGATCACACCCTCTTTATATCCATAGGATATCCTTCTTTTTTCTTTCTGCAAATCTGGCCTTGTTCTTCCAAACTATTCCCTAATTTAGATTTCAGCAAATACATAAAAGAAAGAGCATGCAGAAAGAATGTAGAAGGGAGGGGAAAGGATGAAAAATAATGGCAGCATGTAAGAGTTCTTAAGTGCTGTATATATGCAAACACTAGGCTAAGCACTTTGCATGCAATAGCTCTTTCATCCTTACAAAGGAATAGGTTTTGTTTTTATTTTATAAATAAGAAACTGAGGCCTAGGGAGGTTAAGGAACTTATGCATGGTCACTTTCTGTATGGTTATTATAGTGAACAAAATCTTTTTAGTGTTCAGAATACTCAACTGAGTTTGGTTGTCATAATGCCCATTTTACAGATTAGAACACTGTGGATCAGAAGAGTTAAGTGATTTTTCTGAGGGCCCTTAGAAAGATGAACAGAGTGAGAACCTGAGCCCAAATTTCTGACTGTCCACCCCATGCCCTTTCAGTAGAATGCCCCATCGTGCCTGTTATATAAACTGACTATGTGCCCCCCCCCATTCATATGTTGAAACACTAACCCAGTACCTAAGAATATGACCATATTTGGAGATAGGATCTCTAAAGACATACTTAAGGTAGGGTGACTAATCCAATCTGACTAATGCTCTTATAAGCAGGGGAGATTAGGAGTTTAGCACACACCGAGAGACCCAGGGATGCATTCACACAGATAGAAGGCAGTGAGAAGGCAGCCATGTACACATCAAGGAGAGGCCTCAGGAGAGACCAAACCTGTCCACACCTTGATCTTGGACCTCCAGCCTGCAGAACTTGTAGAAATCTAAATGTCTATTGTTTAAGCTCCTCAGTCTAACTAATGCAGAGCCTTTGTACTTGATCCAAAGTGAAAGCAGTTATTACTCTCTCTTACTCTGCCAACTCTTTTGTCTTAATAAACCAACAACTGAACTTCTCTTGAGTTCTTCAAAGATCTAAGAAGTCCAAGGGTTGAAATAAATAAATGTTTTAATTCAAGGAAATTCACATGAGAGGATATATACAGAAGGCCAGAGCACAAATTCTAAGTGAAAATCTGTACTTAAATTTCAGCAAACTTTCTTCTTAGCAAAAAGCACTTTAGAAAGATGTAAAGGTGGTCAAATCGGGGGTGTTGGGGAAAACAAAATCGATGATAGGATGTGAAATTTGAGTAATTAGGTTAGTAGAAAGTATAAGTTTCTCCTCACTGTGCACTGAAGGACAGAAAACTTGCATAATGGTTTTTAAAAGCCTCCCTAATGTAGGGATTCTGGATATTTTGGATAATAGCACAAAGGTGCTTTCCATAGTTACTGACATATTTCTTGAGGTTTTCACACAACAATCTATGGGAATGGGTAATGGGTATGTCACAATAATTTCCTTCTATTTGCCAGTGATGCTTCTGTAGTAATTTTCTATATCTCTTTGCCTTCCTCTCTCTTCTCCCCCCCCCCCCCCCCTTGCTCCTCAACTTCCCTCCATTTTAGCATGAGATTCGGGGGCCATGAGAGACCTCTGGGTTTAGATCCTTGCTCCACCACCCAGTGAGGGACACTGAGGAACCGTTCTGAGTCTCAGTTGTTCTATCTGTGAAGCAAGGACATTAAATACCAGTCTTGCAGATACCAGGTGAAAGAACGTTTGGGAAAGCACGTAGCCCAGGGTCCATTGACAGGAACTGGTCATTGATTAGACATGAGGTACCAAAGGGAGGAGTCAGATGACCTTGAGGTTTTCAGCATCAAGAAACAAAGTAAATCCCATCAACAAGAATGAACATTAAAAAGGCCCCAATAGACTATATGATGAAATCATTTCAATAAGCCTTTGCTCCTCACATTGCATTCATCTGAAATGGTCTCCCTTCTCTCTGACTATTCAGAACCGACAAGTTTCAGCCTGATCACTCCAGAAGGAAGTATCTGCTTCCTCTAAACTCCTTCAGCACTTATCTCATCTCCACCAGCATTTCTCGTGTCCAGCTTGTGGCCACTGCTATCTGTGCAGTAGACCTAATTTCCTCAGTCAGGCTTCAGGGTGAAGGCGGCGAGGGCCTTGCCTTATAATTCTTACCATTCTTTGTTTCCCCATAGTGGTGTGCCTGGAGAATTTGCATGTGGTGCAAAAATATTTTCTAATATACTGACTACACTTCCCCTAACAGATCTTTGGACTTGTTTCTTTATTAGTATTTTATTAATGCCATTGTCTGATGGATCCACTTGAAAATGGGAGAGCTTACAATTTAGATATTCCTGTCATCAGAACCACATATTTCTAGTAAAAGGAATAAAAAAGAGGAAATATTACCTGATAAAGATTTTAAAGCTAATTTAGTTATATCAGGTAATTAATGAAGACTTTGATGTATACATTTTAAAAATAAATGTTTAATTGCCACATTTAAAATGTGCCCAATACTAAATTATTCCTCACTAAATCTACAAAATGATTAATAGCATGTTACTGAATTAACAGAAAAATTAATGGAAAGAAGCATCAAAATACTTTCTCATAGGAGTAACAACTTCAACAGTTACATAGTCCTATGGATGCCTATACTTGTAAATTGAAAAAACAAACATAGAAAGTAAAAAATTTAGGAAAAAAATAAGAAAAATTTAAGGTAGAAACATTATATAAAGAACAATAATAAGGAGAGCATGAGATAGAAACATTTATATAAATATAAACAGTAGTTAGAAAAATTCGAAATATTTTTAAAAATGAAATGATGAATTTAATGATGCATTGATTAAAAAAATGGAGATCTGTGAACAACTTTTAGCATTTTATAATCAAACACATAGAGTTAGCTATCTCATCCCTTTTTGCCAGACATATCACATATCCTATTAATACATTCATTTATCAGAAAGTACCCACAGATAATAGCATTATTTCAAACTACTCAGGGGTGCAATCTGCTAATTTATGTCACCAGACACTTCAGGTTTAACTTTACATCAGTGTTTAACATGGCAAATCCCACATTTATATCCTTGATAGTCAGAAATAATCATTATTCATTAAATATTTCTGGAATAAATATTATTCATTAAATATTTCTGGAAAAGACAGAATTGTTGAAACACAAAAACATGTCAGTATAGACAATGCAAAAAAAAAATTACTAACAAATCCTTAAAAACATTTGGCTCTGCCTTTACATAATGATAACTGTGTATAGTTTATCACACTTTTGGGACACACATTAAAACTGCCTTCAACAATGTAGAATCGAAGCATGACTTGCTAAGAAGAGGGAGCATTTTTAGACTTTATAGTGATTATAAATTAGACCAAGAATGTCAAACTCGCGGCCCGCCACATGCAGCCCACAACAAATATTTTTGCAACCCAGCCAATATAACAGCATGCAAGAAACGTTTTAATAAAAATTTCATAACTTAATTTTTACAATATCCTGTTGGCCCAGTCAATATAACGATATGTAAGAAATGTTTGAATAAAAATTTCATAACTTAATCTTTACAATATCCTGTTATACATAATTATTAATAATGAACTACAACGTTTGCTCATGACTGATTACTATAATTATGTTGCATTCATTTCCCTTACACGCCTTAGGCGCAGGCGCACCATTTCTCTCAACTAATACTAGCAGCAAGTATTTTAGCAGCTGATGGCCACATCATTAGTCTTGGACTGACTTGTTTAGTGTGCGCAACAGGAAATATTTTGCTTTCAGAGAGCAAGAAAAATAGGTTTATTTGCATTACATTTATTAATTTGTGCAGTTATTCAGTGTCTGGTAAGTTAATGTTCAAGAAAAATATTAATTTTTATTAAAATATTCTATTATTTTATGTTAACAATTACTCATTTATTTCAGCCCTTTGTATTCAGCATGTCTCTATCAAAATAAATGTACATTTCTATGAAAATTGAAGCTTTTGATTTTTTGCGGCCCACATAAACTTAAACCTTGTTTATTTGGCCTGTGTTAGCCTTTGAGTTTGACATGCTTGGATTAGACAAAAACTTTCATCTAGCTTTCCATTTTCTGTCCTGAAGAATATCATCTGACTAGCTGGTAAGACAAAGCAATACTCATAATCCATTTTTATTTCAAACCTTGCAAAAAAGAAATATAAAAATGCCCGGTAGCAGATTAATGTTTTGCTCCTGAACAACTTACAATTAAACCATGAGCATGTGTGTAAGCAACAGCCTATGGTAGGAAAGACATGGGAGGTGAGGGGGAGGGTAATGAAATACAGTGGCACCAAGAGGTAAAAGTACATTTTGCTGCCAGATTCTTACACCAATTAAACATCTATTAGAAAATTATCTTTTCTTCAGAAATGACCTTTCCAAGAGCAATGGCACAGAGTTAACTGGCACAGAGTTAACTCAAGGTGGTTTGGTAGTCCATTCTCCAGCAAGCAAAGTCAATAACAGCATGTATCAGATAAAGAGCCGCTTATACCTTTGAAATGTCAAGATTAATTCATCATCAAAAAGAAAAGAAAGATAAAGTTAAACAAACTACAACCAAAACCTCCCTCAAAAGATCAATTGTAAAAATATACACCAAACAAGAAAAATATATGAGACACCACTCAGGGAAATGTGTTTGATTTTCCTGTTTAACATTTTTTTTTTTTTGTCATTTAAAAAAAATCAGTGCTGGAAAATACTCTGAGAGTTTCAGGGCATCCCTTCTATAAAATGATGGATCTTAAAATTATAGGCTTCCACCAATGTCAGTTGTTTCTTCTTTTCTTTTCTTTTGTTTTTTTAAGACAAGAAGAAAATCATTATAACACATAACCCACATTTTTTTGGGAGAAACAATTCAAAAACCCCAAAACTAAACCAAGTGTTTCAAAATGTACTATGTCCTCATAAGCAAATTAAACCATAAGTATAGCCCAGTTAAAGGAAAAGCAATATGTTTAAAATATTAAATTTTTTTTAAATCCAAGTTCACAGAAGGTGCTGATTCATTTTTCAAAGAAAAGAATAAGGATTTACAATGACAAGCTTTCTAATGTAAAAGCATTTGATTTGTAGAAATTTAACTGAAGCAATGCTATCAGGAATATATTTATTAAAGAAAATAAGATTCACCTCCAGTTTGACAGCCAACTTACCTCTTTTTGCTTGATGTCAAGTCGTGCATAAAAAGAGAAAAAAATGTATGTTTAACTGATTCTACTGTCATCACACAATGGCTTATTCTATAAATACCTACTCAGACTAAGCGACTATACTATACTTGTTTTCTCTAAGGATCCTATCAACAGAGGTGGAGCCAAGTCTGCCTGGAAAGCCAGAAATACGTATTTAAGATGAACTAAGCAACATCCGCCTTAGGAAGTCTGTGCCAGGGACCTGGGCACCTTTGGCCAGAGCAAATGGTGCCCCTTTCTACTCTAAATTTTCAATTTCACTTCTTATGATCCAAACTGATTATAGACTGGTTTTCAACTTTTTAGCAAGACATAATCTTAAGTGCAATAAAGAATTGAGAGGCGAGGCTCAGTTTAGAACAAAAAATCGATTCGATGAACAGCATCAGAGCAGCAAAAATAGTTCTTCACATGAGCTAAATGTATCTCCTTCAACTAAAAAAATGTACCTATCTCATATCCACTCAAAGTAGGTTAAGTTTAAATGACAGTCCGGTTCTAAATCATTATCCTGCAAAATAAATGCACATGTATTCATATAAATCTTTAGTGAAAATACTTGAAGTCATCGAAGTCCGTTTTTTAATAAAGTTTTTATTTAAAAAATCTGACTGATTGCACATCTTTGCTGCCAATAAAAGAAACTGATGACTGCAAGTTGCAACTATGAGCAAAAAAACCCTTGCCTTTTAAAGTAATTATTATAATTATATTCTAAAAATATAATTATAGTCTAATCTAGTCTACCTTTCAAGAACATTCATTGACTCATGCAATGACAGGAGAGGCGGGTTCAAGAAGCCGTCCCTCGGAAGCGGATCTGAGTTGTGGGCCGGATACACTGCAGGACATTAGTAACTGTCAGTTGTTTCTTCTTTTCTTTTCTTTTGTTTTTTTAAGACAAGAAGAAAATCATTATAACACATAACCCACATTTTTTTGGGAGAAACAATTCAAAAACCCCAAAACTAAACCAAGTGTTTCAAAATGTACTATGTCCTCATAAGCAAATTAAACCATAAGTATAGCCCAGTTAAAGGAAAAGCAATATGTTTAAATATTAAATTTTTTTTAAATCCAAGTTCACAGAAGGTGCTGATTCATTTTTCAAAGAAAAGAATAAGGATTTACAATGACAAGCTTTCTAATGTAAAAGCATTTGATTTGTAGAAATTTAACTGAAGCAATGCTATCAGGAATATATTTATTAAAGAAAATAAGATTCACCTCCAGTTTGACAGCCAACTTACCTCTTTTTGCTTGATGTCAAGTCGTGCATAAAAAGAGAAAAAAATGTATGTTTAACTGATTCTACTGTCATCACACAATGGCTTATTCTATAAATACCTACTCAGACTAAGCGACTATACTATACTTGTTTTCTCTAAGGATCCTATCAACAGAGGTGGAGCCAAGTCTGCCTGGAAAGCCAGAAATACGTATTTAAGATGAACTAAGCAACATCCGCCTTAGGAAGTCTGTGCCAGGGACCTGGGCACCTTTGGCCAGAGCAAATGGTGCCCCTTTCTACTCTAAATTTTCAATTTCACTTCTTATGATCCAAACTGATTATAGACTGGTTTTCAACTTTTTAGCAAGACATAATCTTAAGTGCAATAAAGAATTGAGAGGCGAGGCTCAGTTTAGAACAAAAAATCGATTCGATGAACAGCATCAGAGCAGCAAAAATAGTTCTTCACATGAGCTAAATGTATCTCCTTCAACTAAAAAAATGTACCTATCTCATATCCACTCAAAGTAGGTTAAGTTTAAATGACAGTCCGGTTCTAAATCATTATCCTGCAAAATAAATGCACATGTATTCATATAAATCTTTAGTGAAAATACTTGAAGTCATCGAAGTCCGTTTTTTAATAAAGTTTTTATTTAAAAAATCTGACTGATTGCACATCTTTGCTGCCAATAAAAGAAACTGATGACTGCAAGTTGCAACTATGAGCAAAAAAACCCTTGCCTTTTAAAGTAATTATTATAATTATATTCTAAAAATATAATTATAGTCTAATCTAGTCTACCTTTCAAGAACATTCATTGACTCATGCAATGACAGGAGAGGCGGGTTCAAGAAGCCGTCCCTCGGAAGCGGATCTGAGTTGTGGGCCGGATACACTGCAGGACATTAGTAACCTAAGCACCACAGCAGAAAAAGAGAGTCCTGGGAGTCCAGGGTGAGTACGGCCAAAACAAGCGTGGCTTTCACGTGTATGGCTCACCAAAACTTTAAATTTGTGATACTGAGAGTGTATCAATGACTTTCTTTTTGGCTTAAAGGACAACAAAATTAATAATTAGATGAACAATGGAAAGGCGTAAAGTCAACCATTTTGACTTGTGCTTCTCCTTGCACGCCTTTCAGGCGTAACAAATACACCGTTCACAGACTCAAGAGAGGGGTGCGCGGAGGAAGGGACAGAAAGCTGTGCAGCAGGAAAAGGAGAGGGTGGTGGGATGCTGCACTGCAGTGCACACAGCGCACTGTGACTCTTATCTGGTTGGTTAGCTGTACACGTTTGATGACCAGGTCACTTTCAGTAGGTGTAAGCGCTAGGGAACTGCATTGTCACTTTAAAACAAAGGAACTGTTAGCAGCATAGCAAGTGCAAGCTTTCCAGGAGCAGGAGTCCTGCCTGTCATTCGCAAGGTGCTCACAGCCAGAAGTCAGCTCCTCTGCCAGGCCTGGCCCAGTGCCCTCGGAGCCAGGGGAGCTGCAGAACCAGGTGCAGCGCAGCGAGGAGGAGGGTGGGTTCCCAAGCTGTTTATTGATGCGCAGAAGAGTCTGGTTGGCAGCCGTGTTGAAGGGCACCAGAGAAGCGTTTCTGAATTAAATCAGCGGCCCCCGTATCCAGTGTAACAAACTAGGTCTAGGTTTGGAAACGGAAGCCCGTCCGTTTTGAGAAGGACACCAAAGTGTTAGCACACCGCAAGAAGTCAGCGTTCACGCAGAACACTGCTCTTTCCTGCCTGGTACAGTCAGTTCATGACACAGACATATTTTAAACTGTTCGAAAATATGTTAGATTACAGGGATTTTCCTTGCTGGAAGGTATTCTATATGACGCTAAGATATTTTAGTATAGTTCTATTTAGAAACATGAGCTCCAGTCCCAATCATGGAGAGAAAATTTGTATTCATGGAATCAGTGTCTCAGAGCTGGGAGAAGGTCCTTCAGTATTTCTTCACTCAAGCTGTCCACACATCCTTATAAATGTAAAGGGGATCCTTACAGCCATTAACCTAGAGATTGGCTTCACTGGGTGCCTATTGTGGCTTTTTCTTATGTTTTTCTTAGTATTCTTTGTATGTAGAAAAAGTCCCTTTCAAAGCTGCAGTTTGAATATAGCAATCCAGGAAAAGCTTACATATAATCAGAGGGATTCTTAGAATAGAGGTTGTTATGTAGTTGCATGAGGCAAACAGTAGGATACATAGACTAGTGCCAGTGGATTGGATCAAATAGTGTAAGCATAGCATAGAGCAGTGATGGCGAACCTTTTGAGCTCGGCGTGTCAGCATTTTGAAAAACCCTAACTTAACTCTGGTGCCGTGTCACATATAGAAATTTTTTGATATTTGCAACCATAGTAAAACAAAGACTTATATTTTTGATATTTATTTTATATATTTAAATGCCATTTAACAAAGAAAAATCAACCAAAAAAATGAGTTCGCGTGTCACCTCTGACACGCGTGTCATAGGTTCGCCATCACTGGCATAGAGGGTGTGGACAGCCATTTCCCCCTGGAATACAATGAGGAGGAGGTCCCCGCTGTCCGCCAGACAGAGTACAGCACTAAAACTCTTATTTGCATGGGGTTGGGGGCCTTTGGGATATAAGGCAAGGCCATGCCGATGGCAGACAGTTGTAGTACCTGATTCCCTGGCACAAAAGATATCAAAGAAACTAAGGGTTAGGCTCTGTAAGTAACTGATTGCAGTTTGGTAGGAAAAGGCTGTTCTCTGGCTTGAGAGTGGGGAGCATACATAGTTAGAAGGTGGTGGGATAACATGCGCCATTTTTTAAAATAAATGGAGCTTCTTTATTATTATGTTTTGGAGAGAGGGAGAGGGGAGGGAGGGAGGGAGAGAAAGGGAGAGAGAGAGCGAGAGAGAGAGAGAGAGAGAGAGGAGAGAGAAGCATATATCAGTTGCCTCCTGTACACACCCTGACCAGGAATTGAACCTGTAACCTGGTTATATGCCCTGATCAGGAATTGAACCCTCCACCTTTCTGTGCACTTGACAATGCTCCAACCAACTGAGCCACACTAGCCAGGCTGTGCAACTTTTAAATTTATATTTGGACTAGTTTGTCATTTGGGGGCAGAGTTGCTCTTTTTTGGTGAAGCAGGAGCTATGATTTAGGAACCAACTCTAGAGGTCCCTGTCTCTTTCAGGTTTTCCATCTGCCTGTCAATATTTTTCAGAGAGCCCGAAGGTGTCTTTCCAGCCAGGTTGGAAAAGGAGGTAGTTATTGCCTAGAATGTCCTGGGCCTTCCATATAGCAGCTACTGGCCAAATCTGGTATTGAGCACTAGAAATATGCTAGTTCAAACTGAGTATGCTGTAGTGCAAAATACACACTGAATTTCAAAGACTAAGAAGAACAGAATGTAATGTAGCTTAATAATTGCCACTCCCCCCCCCCCATTGCATGTTATAATGGTAATATTATGGATATAATGTGTTAAATAAAAGATATTGTTAAAATTAGGTTCATCTGTTTCTTTTCATTTTTTCTCAAGTAGCTACTGGAGTATTTAAAATTACATATATAATTATCACATTATCTTTCTATTGAATAGCTGATCTACAAGGTGAAACATTCCTATAGCTGTCATTTTATTATTTGGCAAGAAATATCTCTATTCTACACATGGAAATACTTAAAGCTTTCTTAAATGGTTTAAGTATATCTTTCTTATTTTCCATAACTTCTGGTTAAAGATAAACAAAAGGATAAGTATTGATATGAATAAAAAGCCAAGATATGTTAAGTAAAAAAAAAAAGCACGCATAACAATGTTTGTGGTTGTGTCATTGTTATTAATACATATGTAAAATACATATTTGTGAGTATATATGTATCTATTTATATCTATTTTTTTATGTAGGGAATGTTTCTGAAAGTATGCACAAGGTTGGCTGGACACAGTTGTGGCATGAGAGCTACTTCCTCGTTGTATACCCTTTGTACCTTTTGAATTTTTGAACCATCATCTACTGAAATATATTACTTAAGAACTATAAAAACATGTAAAAAGGAATAAGAGAAAAAAGGAAGGAAAGTTTATATATTTATATGAAACCTTTTACTCAACATTATTCATACATTTTGCCTCTAAAATGGATACTTTCTTATAATTACCTTGATTTGGGGGCATGCATATATTAAAACAACCAAATAAAGAAACTTCAAAATGATATATGCTGCCTGGACTAAATAATAAGAAAAATGAATAACTGACTTGAAAAATTTCAAAATGCAATTGTTATGTAGATTTTATTACATCACCTATATTAAACCATAACTGTATGAAGTATAGCATAGGGAATATAGTCAATAATATTGTAATAACTATGTATGGTGCCAAGTGGGTACTACACTTATAGGGGGATCACTACATAAGTCATATAAATGTCTAATCAGTATGATGTACACCTGAAACTAATATAATATTGAATGTCAACTGTAATTGAAAAAAATTGGGGGGGGGGACCAAAATTGTAAGAAATGTTTTTAAAAATCTGAAATACACTATTTATAACTCTTTGCAACAGAACTACATGTATAAATGATAAACCACAACAAAGCCATACACTGTAGAAAATTTGGACCAATTACCAGTTAGTCAAAAACTTGAGGATCTCCTGTGTGTGAGGTACAGGGCAAGATCGTAGGGATTAAAAGACCAAGGAGGCAGGATTCCTGCTCAAAAGGAGCTTACAGATTCATGGAGGAATCTGATTTAAGAGAACTGTGACTGTCACGGGGCACAGAGGAGGAGCAACTAATTCTGCCTACAGGAGGCAAGGGAACAGAAAAGTCTTCATAATCTTTGTGTATTTTTTTTAATCCTCAACCATTTTTCTAAATAAAAATAAAAATCCTTACCCGAGGATATTTTTCCATTGATTTTTAGAGAAAGTGGAAGAGAGAGGGAAAGAAAGAGAGAAATATTAATGTGAGAGAAACACATTGATTGGTTGCCTCCTGCAGGACCCCTGACTAGGGCCCGGGGATACGTGCCCTTGACGGAATCAAACCTGGGACCCTTCAGTCCACAGGCCAACACTCTGTCCACTGAGCCAAACTGGCTAGAACTAATCTTTGTGTATTTACTTACACAATGGTAAAACTGGTATGTAAGACATACAGCTTAATCCTTTGCAATAGAAAATAAGAAAATCTTAAAAATTCAATATATTTTTTTGTATGAAATTAGTTATCGGATGAATATCAAAACATTCAGCAATATTTGAGGATACTTAGTATTTATCTAAACAAGGCAAATGTAGAGCTCTTTGAAAAGAAGTTAGATAAATTCCTGTATTTCTCAGTTTTCAATTAGGAATCTGTCACTACAGAGATGCTCAGAATCTAATGAAGAGACACATCTCTCAGATGATCTCCGGTGTTTACCTATGCCGCCATCTTGGTTTCCATCGCATTCTCCATTCTTACATTCTTAACATGGCACATTGCAATGGAAGATCATTCTATACTAAAAGATTTCCTGTAAAAATGAAATTAATGCTTGAAGAAATACTGAAATACATGAGAGGAAATTTGAGGGTGTTGTCTCTTTCTACTGTAAAATGGATCATGGCTAACCCAGAGCAAGTAAGAAAAATACTCTTGCAGCATCCCTAATTTCCTAAAATTTGGAAATCTGATGTAATTTTTAATCGCATATTACACTGAGGCAAGATAGAAAAATGTATTCCTCTACACGTGGGTGGTAATTTTGTGAATTAATATTTTTAAATTAATTTTTGTTTTAGTGGATTCTAAACTCAGGGCAACATGCTCTAGCAGCAGGAAATGCCCAGGGAAGAGCTCTGTGGAAGCTACATTACAAGAAAATACCAACCTAAAAAACTACAGATTTCAACAGAATATTGTTCACTCCTGCCACTTCGAGAATTGAATCCTGTGGAAAAACAAAGTATAATGATATGGGGAACTGGAACACACATAGATGTAAAAGCCTCTATAGGATAATACTGTAGTGGGGAAAACCCCACTGAGGTAGTCAGTTCAGAAAGTAAGTTCAAAGAGCTCCGTGGACTAAGCTCCTTCCACATACAAACCACTGGAAGATGACGGAGCAGAGGCAGTTAGATGAGGTTGTGTGTACCTGGGATACGCTGGCTTTCACACATAACTAACTTCAGATTCATGTAAACATTCACGCTCCTCACAGTTTTGATTCTGAGTTTCCGCCACCTGTCATCTGCATAGTTCATTAATCTCTGTACATTCTTCTTTACCTTTGGTGTTACCCACATCTAATCCATTCCCGCCTTGCTGTCAGGGTGATATTACATGACAAAAATCTGGTCTTGCCCGGCCAGTGTGGCTCAGTGGTTGAGGGTTGACCTATGAACCAGGAAGTCACGGTTGGATTCCTGGTCAGGGCACTTGCCTGGTTTGCTGGTTTGATCCCCAGTGTGGGGCATACAAGAGGCAATCCATCAATGATTCTCTCTTATCATTGACTAGAGGCCCAGTGCGCGATTGAAATCGCCCCGCCTCCTGCCGTGCGAGGAGGCACCCTGTGACGGGCAGGGACCCGCGCCTGACTGGCGCAGGGCTGGCTGCCACAGGAGTCAGGCCAAACAGTGCCGTGGGAGGCTGGGACCCGCGCTTGAATCGCAGTGTCCCCCAGCTCCCCTGCGTGGGTCTGCTCCGGGACTGAGGTAGTCAGTTCAGAAAGTAAGTTCAAAGAGCATGGACTGAGCTCCTTCCACATACAAACCACCGGAAGATGACGAAGCAGAGGCAGTTAGATGAGGTTGTGTGTACCTGGGACATGCTGGCTTTCACACATAGTTGGACTTCTCTAACTTCAGATTCATGTAAACATTCACGCTCCTCACAGTTTTGATTCTGAGTTTTCACCACCTGTCATCTGCATATTTCATTAATCTCTGTACATACTTCTTTACCTTTGGTGTTACCCACATCTAATCTATGTCCGCTCCAGGGCCGCCCAAGCCACTTGTCTCTGTCTCATCTCCGCTCCAGGCCTCATCTGCGCGTGCAACCTCCTGTCTGGTCGTGACCTGTTACGGAATCCCGGCCTAATTTACATATTACCTCTTTAAGGAAGTCATGGTTCCATTCCTGGTCAGGGCATATGCCTGGTTCGCTGGTTCGATCCCCAGTGTGGGGCATACAGGAGACGTCCCTTCCTCTCTGAAATCAATAAAGGTATATTTTTTTAAAAATCTAGTCTTATTCTTAACACTATGCCCACAGAATAAAGTCTGCTTTCAATAAACTGGCCTCTGTTTTCAGACCCCTGCCCACCTTTCCAGTCTCATTTCCCATCACTTCCAAGTCCTGCCCCAGTTTCTAGCCCCACGCTCATGGCCTTTGCACAAGTTGGCCTGCTTTCTTATAAGGCTTTTCTCCTGACCCACACCTGCACCCCTACTAGTTCTAGTCACCTTTCATGACCAGTGCTCTTCCAGGAGGATTCTCCTAAGCACCCTAACTCCTCTATTATCCCAAGAACAGCCATTAACATCATTACTTATTTACCTATCTAACTCCCATACCAGATTATGAGTTTCTTGAATAAAAGGGGTAGAGTTTTACTTGAATATCATTATCTCAAGAACCAAGAAAAGGGCCTGACATATAACAGGTGTTCACACATTTTGTTAAATTTTAACAAGTGAGTGAATGAGCAAATGGGTTAATGAAGAAACAAACATAGCTTTGGCACATGGTTAAGAATATCGGTTTTATAATATAACAAACACATAAATAAATGTCTACTTGTTTGAATGCAGTGAAATGTAAAGGCAACTTTCACCAATGAACATGTTCGTGTCTACTGTTGACTCTACATCTAAAGGTGTGATTATGTACCCAAGGGTAAGACCTTCTGTTAGCTGCTTTAAAATCAGTAAAGTCTAAAATAGCATAGACATTTTTTTTCAGATTTCAAAACAATACCATTCGTTCTTACTGGTGGTGATGTCAGAGAATGAGAGGGAGGAAAAGAGAGAAGTAGGAAAGGGCAGAGGGAATTGAAACCATACTAGGAAGGAAACATTCAGGAAGAAAAGCTCCTGCGTGGGAGACACAGTGTGAGAGTGAATTGCTTGGGCTATTCCTTCACAAGAGAGCCCAAACTTGCTTTTGCAAGTCTGAGATTCCTTGTTTATCCTGTACAAACAATGTAGTTAGGTCTTTACTACAGAAGTAATATCACTTGCCTATGAATTACAGAGATACCTTGTACATATTCTGGCAGACCGCTTTTAATTATTGATTAAATGTGTGATTATTACTATGTAGGCCTAGGTGGTTAAGGCATTGAGATAAAATGTTGGCTACAGCATTTCATAGCCAATGATTTTATGAAGATACTAGAGGCCTGGTACACGAATTCGTGCACGGGTGGGGTCCCTTGGCCTGGCTGCCAATTGCGGCTCGCCAGCCAGGGGGAGGGACCGTGGGAGGTTGGCCAGCCATGGGAGGTTGGCTGTGGGAGCGCACTGACCACCAGGGGGCCTCTCCTGCATTGAGCATCTTCCCCCTGGTGGTCAGTCAGCGTCACAGCAACTGGTCATTCGGTCGACCGGTTGTAATGGTCGCTTAGGCTTTTATATATATAGATACTATCCGCTGCCTGATTGCAAACTCATTGGTGACAATAGGGTTCCTTTTTTTTTTTAATGCTCACCCAAGGGTATTTTTTTCATTGCTTTTTAGAGAGAGTGGAAGGGAGAGAGGAAGGGGGAGGAGAGAGAGAGAGAGAGAGAGAAACATCAATGTGAGAGAGACACATCAACTGGTTGTCTCCTGAATGGTCCCTGCAACTTAGATATGTGCCCTTAACTGGGAATCAAACCTGAGACCATTTGGTGGAGCCAACCCTCTCACCACTGAGCCATGGCGGCCAGGGCAGGTCCCTCTTGATTCCAGTGCATCAAAGCTGTTAGATATGTGTGGGAGGACCTGGAGTTTGTACATCAGGATAAGGATAAAGTCAAGAATAAAAAAGCCAACAAGCCATGCGCAGAAACAGAATTTCAGAGGCCGAGGCAGCAGAGACTGAGCCAAAGGTAAAGGCAAGGGCCAAAATTTTCCTCTAAAACAGCCGTGGGCAAACTACGGCCCAGGGGCCGGATCCGGCCAGTTTGAAATGAATAAAACTAAAAAAAAAAAGACCATACCCTTTTATGTAATGATGTTTACTTTGAATTTATATTAGTTCACACAAACACTCCATCCATGCTTTTGTTCCGGCCCTCCGGTCCAGTTTAAGAACCCATTGTGGCCCTCGAGTCAAAAAGTTTGCCCACCCCTGCTCTAAAAGGTTGTAAATCAATTAGTACAAAGTACTAATCAATTAGTACAAAACATTCTTCTAATTTTTAAGGTCCATGCCCCATCCTAGAGTTGATTCTCCAGAAATTGAGAAATTGTGCCTTGAAGAAGATGGGGCTTGCTGCTGACCATCTCATAGAAATATCTCTTATATATGGTAAATAACATTTTACATTCTGTGCCTTAAAATAGTTTTAAATATATTTTTATTGATTTCAGAAAGGAAGGGAGAGGGAGAGAGAGAAACAACAATGATGAGAGAGAATCATTGACCAGCTGCCTCCTGCATGCCCCATATTGGGGATCAAGACCTCAACCCAGGCATGTGCCCTGACTGGGAATTGAACTGTGACTTCCTGGTTCATAGGTCAATGCTCAACTACTGAGCCACGCCAGCTAGGCTGTGCCTTAAAATTTTAAATATGATTTATAGCTCTATCAATTCTTCAACCAAAGGAGCCAAACTAAATTAATTTCGTTTTATTGATTTAATTATTTCAATGATCCTCAATAGAAAAACAACCCATGTATGTGCTTATTAGACTAATTTAAATTACCTGAAAAGATATATTAAAAATACATTTTAGAAGACGAGGTTTACCAAAAACCATTCTGGTAAATTAACAGTGAATCGTCCTTTGAAAATGATGACTATCTGTGACTTCCTGGTGGCTCAGTGGATAGAGCATTGGCCTGCGGACTGAAAGGTCCCAGGTTCGATTCTGGTCAAGGGCATGTACCTTGGTTGCGGGCATATCCCCAGTGGGAGGTGTGCAGGAGGCAGCTGATCGATGTTTCTCTCTCATCGATGTTTCTAACTCTCTGTCCCTCTCCCTTCCTCTCTGTAAAAAATCAATAAAATATATTTTAAAAAAATAATAAAAATGATGACTATATATTGTTACTAGCCATTAACTTTTATAATAATCAATAACATAAATTTACAAATAAAAAATACTCATAAAATTGATTACTTCCCATGGGTTTAAGATATTTCTTGCATAGAACCTAGGATTGGTTATATATGGCATATTTTTCTTTTCTCAGCCTAATTAAAATATTTTATATAGTAAAAACATCATAAATAATGTTTACTACATATTACCCAATATAGTTCAGTGTATGAAAAATAACATAGTCAATAATGCAAATATTTTTATAAGCTACAATTTGGTATAGACAGTTACTCAGTTTCTACAGTAATTCATTTAACTGGAACCTTTTAGAAAATGCTGCTGGATTGATCTAAGAATTTATTAGGGGCGAATCTGGTTGATTTCATGATATACAATTGAAAATTCCTTGGGATATATTAACAACTTTACTTACTCCCCACTTTTACTATTAACTTCAAATAAATTATTAAAAATAAAGTTTATCAAACATGATGATAATCTATTTGTTGTCATGAAAGTGCTTCTCTGGCCTAAGGGTGATTCTGAATTTCACATTATTTGTATCTTTAATCTTGCATATAGCAATAATTTCTAAGTCCAATGTCATTTTCTGGTTATTCTAAACTAAACAGTTTAAGACAACATAATGGTACTCTCATTCATGTATGTTTACTAGCCTTAGAGTTGCAAGATGTGTAAAGTGTGTATAAAGAATCAGACTGTGTGAAAATGAGAAAAATGTTTTGTGGGGCTTTTAGTACATTGATACACCCTTTGTGACAGCAATATCAAAATGGAGCAAACATACAGAAGTTCATACTATTAACCCAGTGATCTCACTCAAGAAAAAATTGAATTGATGAGGAGTGGGATGCATGAGGATATTCTCAGTGGTATTCTACAATATGATAAATAATGGAAAACTATCTCAGCGGTTAACAAGGGAGGAAGTAGTGATTAATGTGATAACATCTACATAAAATGTATGACACAACCTTTAAAAATAAGACTAGGCAGCATGGAAAAGCTTATGATATAATGTTAATGGTTTCCTCAATGTAATGACAATAACATAAAACATATATTCATGAATACAATGATCAAATAGTCATATACAAAATGAAAATAGTTATTGTTCATCTTTATTATTAATTCTTAATCATACTGAGATGACACCTTTAAAATTAAAATACTAGGCTTACTCATTAATTATATAATTTCTTTTCTAAGTCCTAGTAGACAGTGCTACTCAACCTATGTGGAACACTGAAAAGACTTGTGGGGTTTTATTCAAGTTAAGTGTCCTAATGGATCCTTACCACGTTGGTAATTCACAGATACTTCAAGGTACCTCCCAGTGGGGTCTAAAACAATAGGAAATGAGCTGTGGATGTAGAAACACCCAAGGAGTTGTTGCCTTTTTTTTTTAGATGTACATTTTGACTTTCAGGCTCTTCCAACTCATTGTCACTATCGGTTTCCTCAAACATTCTTAGAATGTTGAACATGTGCTGTAAATTTCCACACATCTTTTCATCCCAATCAGTAGGCTGCTTCATGAATCAGATAAGGAAAGTATTAGAGATCCAAAGGCTGAGGTTTCCAAAAAGCAATTAAGGTAAAATTGAAGTAAATTAAGTAGGAGTAAATTAATTAAATTAAGAAGTAAATTGAAGAAAGAAAGAAAAAAAAAAGCTGTGGCAAAGGTGGGAAACTCAAAGGCTACAGCAGGGACCAGACGATAACAGAAACGAGTGTAGCAGGCTGGGTACAAGTGATAGGGGGGAAAGGGGTGGTGGCCACTGCAAAGCTGGCCCTGTTTAAAAGCAGCAACCAGTCCACAGTCCTAACAGGTTGCTGACATGCATGAAGCAGACCCAGGGCTGCCAGATATTCAGAATCGTTCAAGGGAGACCAGAAATGTAGATGCCCACGTGAAATATCTGTGTTTCTGTTGACAACTAACTTAACTAGTTTTAATTTTTCATTCCCTGAAGAGCCAAATAATGGATGCCCTTGGGCTTGTTTTGTTCCATGGGCTTCCTTGTGTGCCCCCTCTGTTATCTTTATTTGCCGGAAGTCACGTTTTCAATCGAGGCCCTTCACAGGCCAAAGAAAAAGAAAAATGCAAAATGGTGAAGCTGTAGTAACTGGTGAGCATATGGGCTCGCAAACTGCAAGAACATGACAGTAAGACTTGAATGTTCCTGAGGAGCAAAACCTCGGAGGATTTTACTTTTATTTGTCTGTAATGATTGAGGAAACATTCTGAGTCACTACAAAAAGGAAATTAGCCCCAACGGCTTTTTGTTAAAAATGATCAGAACGAAACGACAAGTTTTGACCAAGATGGAATTGCTAGGAGCTACCAAATGGCAAAGAGGATGCAGGTGTGTGTCCTGCGTGGCACCAGCCTGTGGCAAGTTTCCGGTTACCTATCCTATTCCCTCCAACTCTCATTTTCCATCCTCAGCGGCTAAAAGGAAGTCCCTGGAGACTCCTCAGGACGGGTGGTCTGGCCGAGGAAAGGAGGACCCAGGAGGCTGCGTGTAAAGGTGTTCTCAGTGGAGAGGTAGGAATTTCCCCGTCATCAAAGTGAGGCTCAGCGGATGGGTGGGCAGGAGTGGCTGGAAGGGAGGGGAGAGCTGTCTACTCAACTCATCATTTGCGTCACATGCACTCAAGGAAAAAATGTTTACCTGGTGGAGCCACCGTTAACCTTTTTTCCTTGCTGAGCCGGTGCCCTTGGATGAATTCACTCATGGAAGGGGGGCCCTTCAGAAGAAATGACTCTGTGGAGGTGGGGTCAGGGGGAACTCTTAATAAAGTCTGTAGGTAGGAAGCCCCTGAAGTCCTGGGACGGCTCTGATCACAAAGGGAAGGTGAAAATTGTCTTGCAGGAGATCCAAGAAAATACATATAGGAAACAAAAAAGTTTTACTTTAATTACCTTTCAAAGCCTCACCGGTGACAACATTACTTATATTGGCATTTAATTTTTTTAACATGTAAATCAAGATTTTTTTTTTTTTTGCTAATTGCTTCGTTTCCACACCAGGATACAACCCCATTTAGAAACTGTATTGGAAACTGCGAAAGAGATTTATTATAGTAGGTTTGAACCACAAATAAGAAAATATGGATATAATTTGATTTCTTACTGAAAGCTTCTAAAATAAAAATCTTACTATTAACTGAAAATAGAGGGTAAGTAATTCAACATCCAGGACTCTGGGGAAAAGGTCAGAAAAGCCACCGACAACCTTACAGGTGATTTCTTGGAGCAATATCCACATACCAAATGAAAATGCACCAAAACCTGCTTTAAAGAAAAGGACTATACACATTCCATCCCACTTTACCTAAATGTAGACATCTCCTTTAGTCAGCCATCAGTTTTGGTAACACAAACAAAAGTTCCCTCAGAGAACATATCCATATCCTTGCCCCATTAAAGAGAAGCTGCTAAAAGCACCATTACCAGAGGTACAATGATTTTTAAAATGACCATCCATGTAAAATACAGCATCCTTCTTAATATCCATCTTTTATCTACTAATTTTTAGGCTGGAGGTAAGGGAGAGGTATATTTGTGCATATAAGGAACAGCAAAAATGTTGACAGACACAAAAGTTATTTTACGGTTAATTAAGAGGTGGGGTGTGAGGGACAGAAATGAGTAAATAAATATAATTATCAAACGTTTTTGATTTTTTAAAAAAACCAACATTAGCAAGGCCCATTTATACACCCACTCCCAGTTTTTCTCTTCCTTCCCTTCCTCCATCCTCCACAATAAGAACACATCAATTTTTGCAGTTAACTAACATCTGGCCACTGCACCACACTATGAAGATTGCTGCATGCATACCTTTTCCTCTGAGTGCCACTGCTGCCCCGAATGATGGGTGTCTGTGGGCCCTGACTATGCAGGAGGTAAGTGTCTATGGTGGGCACGATGCCTGAGGCCTCCCCACTTACTTTAGGGCTGCCGATCTTGCTCTTTCCAAATTTGCCTTTGCTGCGTCTCGACTGCTCATGGTCAAATTCTAAGTCCTCCAGCCGCTGGGTCAGGGCGAGTTTTTGCTGGATAGCCATTCGTAACAAAGTATTTAGAGTCTTCTTCTCGTCCTCTGCGGCTGCTAACTGTCTCTGCATCTCATCCAACTGTGTGACATACTCATCACATCTGGAACCAAAACAGAAACGTGGTCAGGAGAAAAACCTGGGCGAAACTGAAGTCGGATTTCAATGAAAAAGGAATGGATTTTACTGGAACACGCTGGTCTTCTTAAATTAGAAACAGTAGAGCAGGCTCCATAATTGATGGTTCACCTACACCATGGAGTACATATGGGGACCCTTGTGCACTGCTGGTGGGAATGCAGACTGGTGCAGCCACTGTGGAGAACAGTATGGAGTTTCCTCAAAAAACTAAAAATGGAACTCCCATTTGACCCAGTGATCCCACT
>NW_005357806.1:1322545-1350161 GCF_000412655.1 Myotis brandtii | reverse complement strand
GTGGGGATAAGGACACATATGTAATAACTTAATCAATAAAAAAATTTTAAATAAAGAAAGAAAAGTAAAAAAAAGATATATATATATATTTTTTATAGATTTCAGAGAGGAAGGGAGAGAGAAAGAGAGAGAAACATCAATGATGAGAGAAAATCATTGATCAGTTGCCTCCTGCACTCCCCCTACTGGGGATTGAGCCCATAACCGGGGCATCAAACTGTGAATTCCTGGTTCATAGGTCAACACTCAGCCAAGGAGCCACATTGGCTGGGCTGGGGACATTCTTAATAGGTGACGCCTTAAGTCCCTTATTGTGGGGGCTGCTGCATGGTGGCACAGGATTAAGCAGAAAAGTCTCAGGCAGCGTGCATAGCATCTTAGGTGAGTTACAGGTGGCTTTTTCTACTGTGTGATGTGTTCTTCGGAGGACTGTGACAAGTTTGTTATAGGCTATGCCTGTAGCATGCAAAAGAATAATAATGTTTGTAAAGAAAACATTTCCTTCTTTATCTATATTTATAGGTTCTATTTTAATCGAGTATAGATTGCAGCTGCCACTGCTTTCAATATGGCAGATTTGTTTGAATTAGAAACCTGAGTCTTTTCAATGATTTCTCAACCAGATGATTGAGCAATAAGTGTCAAAGAAAGCCATGAGGAGCCTAGGATTTATGCTGCAGCAGGAAGATACGCTCATTGGTCTTTTATCCCCATCAAAAGTAAAACCTGAGCACACACACAGTTGAGAGAAACAATCCTACATAATAAAAGCGTAATATGCTAAGTGTTTGACCCATCAGTCGACTGTTCGGTCAACTGCTTACCCAGTCGCTATGATGTGCACTGACCACCAGGGGGCAGAAACTCTGACCAGTAGGTTAGCTTGCTGCTGGGGTCTGGCTGATTGGGACTGGGAAAGAGGGTCGGACATGCCCTGGAGCCCTCCTGCAGCCCCTCCCCACCGGCCGGCCCCCATGGCCCCAATTGGGACTGGACAAGATGGCCCCGATCGCCGGCCAGGCTGAGGGACCCCCACCCATGCACGAATTCGTGCACCGGGCCTCTAGTTATTCACATAATTAGAGTTTTTTTTCTGAGTTTATTTACCCACTAAGATAATAATAATAACAAGTACTTTTTATGTACCAATAGATAGTTAATGACTTTGTGGAGTAGTCCAAAATGTATTGTACACACTTTGCAATCAGCACAAACCTTACGGCATTTTAAAGAAAAAAACAGACCCTGTAGTGAAAGAACTTGAGATCTGGGTGGGTCCCCATTTTCTTTAACCTTGAATGTCAAGAAACATGTAGCGATATCATAAGAAAATCTAGGGCTTAGTAAAATACAATGTGAATTTCAGGATCCTGGATTTATTTTAATTGGTTAGATAACAATATTTTAAAAAATACTATGGAGTAAATAAGGCAATTACTACCCCCAAAATAAGACAAATTTCTGTGAAAATGCACTATTTGGGGGAAATAATTCTTATATAAACCAGATTCAGACTTTCAATGTCCCTTTAAAAAGGTTTGATTTCTTTTTCAAAGAGGAAATTTGTGTTCTTGATTCTACACATCATCCTGATTGGTTTCTTTCATCAGTAAGGGGTATGTGTACCATCCAAATTCTCTATCCTGCCTCCCCTCACAGTGGCCAGAGGTGCATTTATTCTCCCCAAACTCTTATGCTTCAGTTCCCCACACCCCTGGGGTCCATCGGGCACTCAGCCTCCTCACTGCCATCTCCGAGGGTCAATCACAGAGTACGAGCTTGAGCCTTTCTCTCCTGACACCCCAAGAAAGCTGGACAGATTCCCAGGCTCAACCCAGGATTTTGTTTTATACTTATATCAGCTACATGTAAATTACTTAATGAATCTGCAATTAAAGGCATAGTGATGCTTTGTGAACTTTGTATCAAGTTTGCATCATATAAGATATATAACTGTTTTTATTTTGGCAATAAATTGTGACAGCAAAAAAAGGTCACATATTGAGAATCTCAGGATTTCAAATGCCTTGAATCAACAGATTCTTAATAATCACTTCAAGTTTAAAAACAAAATACAGTGGCACCACATAATGAAGGGAGGTGGGAGGGTAGTAATTAATACGTATCTAATTACTTGGGCAATGTCAAAATTTGGTGATATAATTTACACTTTAAAAGTTATATTTTCATCAGTGTATTTCAGTCTAAGTAATTAGCTGGTATGATGAATATTAATCTTCATTATAATGGTATCTTTCTCATACAATATTTATTAATGATAAGCACTTTGGTGATAGTGAATTTCAGTGGTGATAATATTTAGCTGCTTTAGCAAGTAGGACTTTTCCCCTTGTTGGAGATTTCTTTTGTGTGTCCTAATTCTTTTGGGTACATAAGTTCTATTGTAAATATAAAAAAAAAAGTAGGAAAAATGTCTCTTGTATTAATATTTAAAAATACTTCTGTGTAAAGGAATTGCTTGATCCAGTGTGTCCAGTAGAGGGCTCTGGAAAACAGCACGAGAGCTCGTATCAGGTTTGTCAGAGTGGAATCTCTCCTTTTTTCACAACTTACACACTCAGGATGCAGGAAGATACCCATGTGAATTTCAAAGTCTTCCCCCATATACCACACCTAATCGTGGAAGAAAAAACGATTACCTTGTTGCAAACATTGCTCTCAGGGATGAGAAAGTTGCTGCATCTTCTTTCAGAGCCTTCAGTTCATTTCTAAGTTTCGTCATCGTTTCAGTCACCATTGCTTTCTCATTTTCATATTTGTTCTTGAGATTAGCTAGTGCCACCTCAGCTGTCTAAAGTGGAAAAATCACAATGCTTACAACTTTCATATCAGGAAAATCTATCACAGAGATTTCTTCATGCTGGGAATATTACTTTCATAAACGGAGGTGAAATGGACTTGGTTATCCTATCTAATAATAGACAAACATGGTAATTGACCATACCTTTGCTACGCCTCCCATGGGCTAATCAGCATGATATGCAAATTAACCCAACCAAGATGGCGGCCGGCAGCCATGCAGCTGAAGTGAGCAGGAGGCTAGCTTGCCCCAGTGATGGAGGAAGCCAAGGTTCCCCGCCTGCCGCAGCCCGGCTCTGAGCTCCGAAAGCAACAAAGTTTCAATTATAGAAGGTAAATAAATCCCAGAATAAAAAAGAAAAAGAAAAAAAGGAGAGGCTGGGAGCTTCAGTCGCCGGCCAGCCTGAAAACGGCCCTCAGCCCCTCACTCAGACTGGCCAGGCACCCCAGTGGGGACCCCCACCCTGAAGGGGGTGTGGCCAGCCTAAAAACAGCCATCAGCCCCTCACCCAGGCTGGCCAGGCACCCAAGCGGGACTCCCACCCTGATCCGGGACACCCTTCAGGGCAAACCAGCCGGCCCCCACCCATGCACCAGGCCTCTATCCTATATAGTAAAAGGGTAATATGCAAACTGACCCTAACAGCAGAAAGACTGGGAATGACTGGTCACTATGACACACACTGACCACCAGGGGGCAGATGCTCAATGCAGGAGCTGCCCTCTGGTGGTCAGTGCGCTCCCACATGGGGGAGCTCTGCTCAGCCACAAGCCAGGCTGATGGCTGCCAGTACGGCGGTGGTGGTGGGAGCCTCTCCTGCCTCCTCAGCAGCGCTAAGAATGTCCGACTGCAGCTTAGGTCTGCTCCCCGCTGGCAAGTGGACATCCCCCGAGGGCTGCCGAGCTGCCAGAGGGATGTCTGATTGCCAGCTTAGGCCCAATCCCCCGGGGAGCAGGCCTAAGCCAGCAGGTGGTTATCCCCCGAGGGGTCCCAGACTGCAAGAGGGCACAGGCTGGGCTGAGGGACGCCCCCCCACCCCCCGAGTTCACAAATTTTTGTGCACCGGGCTTCTAGTATTTTATATAAACATAGGTATGTATTTTGGACTTAAGGCAGTTTTCCTTTAATGTCAAAACGTGTTGTGAATCCATGTGGTGACATTGCCCTAGAAGCCAGCCATGAACCTGAGTCAGTATTAAGAGCAAAGGCAATGATAGTTCAATAAATATTTAATGCAGATTGTTGAGAGTGTAGGGTTTTCAGACATGAAGAAGCCAAAATGAAACTTTACACAAAAAGAATTTTATCAAGGAAAAGTTAGGGGAAAAGTACTGGTTCCAACTGAAATGTAATAGAACTCAAATATTCTTGTGTCACCTGAGTTCTGTGGGCCTGAAACAAACAGAATAAAAGATGTAGGCCAAGCATGTCAAACTTGCGGCCTGCAGGCCGCATGCAGTCTACAACGAATATTTTTGCGGCCCAGCCAATACAACAGTATGTAAGAAACGTTTTAATAAAAATTTCGTAACTTAATTTTTACAATATGCTGTTATACATGATTGTTAATAAAGAACTACATAGTTCGCTGACTGATTACTATAATTGTGTCTCATTCATTTCCCTTACACGCCTTAAGTGTAGGCGCACCATTTCTCTCCACTAATACTAGCAGCGAATATTTTAGCAGCCGATTGCTACGTCATAGTCTTGGACTGACTTGTGCGCAACAGGAAATATTTCACTTTTGGAGAACAAGAAAAGTAGGTTTATTTGCATTATGCTTATTAATTTGTGCAGTTATTCAGTGTCTGGTAAGTTAATGTTCAAAAAATATTAATTTTTATTAAAATGTTGTATTATTTTATGCTAACGATTACTCATTTATTTCAGCCCTTTGTATTCAGCATATCTCTATTGAAACAAACTGATGTTTCTATGAAAATTGAAGCTTTTGATTTTTTGCGGCCCACATAAACTTAAACCTTGTTTATTTGGCCTGTGTTAGCCTTTGAGTTTGCTATGCTTGATGTAGGCCATTGCAATTTATGATGAGTACATAAACTATCAATCCATATTTTATGTTTAAGGAAAAAAATTAACAAAGAACCAATGATTTCTGATGCCTTTGCATACAACTTCTTCAAAAACAGTGAACTATAGTCAAAATTAATAATCAAATTTCAATAATCAGATAACAATAAAAATAATCAAATTTGAATAGTCAAATTTAAGTCTTCACAATCCCCATAAAAGCAAAAATTCCAAAATGGTGAATGAATTGAAATATTTATTTGAATTTGGGCATGTCTGAAGTTCTAAGAATAAGTAGTGTTTCAAATTGAGAACTAGCCTGACACATGGCAGGAAGTAAAACTTAAAAATGTTGAGTGAATCTATTAATGAAATGAATGTATATTTAGGGACTGTCTGTTAGGTGCATAGCACATGATATGCATATAGAAGCCAAACTGGAAACATACCATTTTTACAAACTGCTAACTACAGCTTTCAGGCTGTGTAAAAATATTCAATACTAATGAAAAAGTCCCTTACTAATGAAAAAAAATCCATTACTAATATGATGTCCCAGGAAGACTACCCTGGTTTTTAACATTTCTTTTTGTGCTTGAAATGGACAACTTCAGTTTTCTTAAGCAAAGCACAACTTCTATGGAGGTAAATGGATTCTTTTTTTAATTAAAACAATGTTGGGATGGGGTAGTTTGTTCATGTTTTGATTATAAAGTAGTTCCTTATTAGTTTTGATTGAATTTAAATTCAAATTGAAATGAGAAATTACTCATTAAATAGTTCAATATGCCCTGTAGTGCTATCACTTAGTGGAATCTTCAGAAATATTATAAATTCAGAAAATTGTCTGGAATACAGAAGTTGACCTGGGGAAATGGCCGTTTTAAATTTTTAAAAATAAATTATACACATATTCATTTAGAACAGATAGTTAAGTTTAAGTTGTGCAAATGCAGATGTAACAAATTTGTAAGCATATGGAGCCATGTGGTCAGTTAACTAAGGAGAGTTGAGTGGCAAGGGTGAGTGGGGGGAACGACAGAAAAACAAGATCTGAAATAGAAGTACAAAGTTATTTATTATTTGTGAGAAATGCCCCCAAAGGATTCAGCATTGTTGATTTATTTGTCCACAGACTGTACAACACTTTTTCAGAATTAAGTAATTCTAAGTGTCTATATATAACCCATTAGTACATTTGTTGGCATCAGCAGCATTTGCTATATCCTTCAAACACTCCCAAAGTGTACTTTCTAAATAAAAATCTTGTTTCTAGCCACAGAGACCTTCAAAATATATATCTTTCTATTCTGTGCCTCTACCGCCTACTGTTCTTTCTGTCTGGAATTATTTCCTCCTCTTCTAGAAAACAACTCCTCATCCTTTAAGAACAGACACACGAATAATTCCTTCTATGAAGTTTTCTCGAACTCTTCTAAAAGACATTAGTTACTTCCTCTGCAATGTTCCCATAACTCAATTACAGCACGGATAACATCAAACTGTAATTATCTGTTTCTATTCTGACTTCCCCACTGGACTGTGACTCCTCCTTTTTTTTTAGGTCAGGGGCAGGGACCATGGATGAGTCTTTGAAACTTTAGCATCTAATTAGTACACAGATGGTACTTCATAAACATTTGCTTGTTCATCAGAGGACACTGTGCTTACAAAAAAAAAATCCTAAAGCATATTAAAAGATTCATAGAGAATGCAGAAAACTATTTTAAAATAGAAAATTCCTTTTCCTATATCACAGAATTCTCACCTTAGCCTTAATAATTTACATTCCACATGCAGAAATATAATGAATGTCACCTGTAGACACGTGAAGCTATTTATGGCATATATGCATCACAGCAATAGGCCCAGCATCATTAAAATGTAAACTAAATGCATGGCTAGGAATGTGTTCTCATTTAATTTACTGAGTCCATAAAGGCTATGACGGTAACATAATGCAAATGGTACCATAGCCAGAAATGCTTTGTTCTGCTCTGAATTCCTATGGCACTGTTTATACCATTCTTAAGTGCTTGATATGTACTATCTTGTAGACAGTTATCGGAATTATTGAACTCCTTCCTACTAGATTACTAGTCACTTATTTTTTCCTCCTTACTTACTGCCTGCCATGAAATATGTAATCAATGAGTGCTTGCTCACAAATTAGTCTCTCTTGGCTGATCAACCATCCTTATTATCTAACCTCTGTGTCAGTTATGTGTCTTGACTTTCTTATAGATCTAGGTCTCTAGGTTATTAATATTCAACCTTCAGAAAGAAATTAGAGAAGTTATCTGAATGGTTTGATCGAGAATACCCAGGATATAACGTCCTGGAAAAAGGCTGTCTTATCTGATATGGTATTGATTATTTATGACCACTCTAAATCACTGGATCTTTGGATTGTAGCAGAATTTATGGTAACGAATTCCTCAATTCTGACCTCAAATCTCAGATCTCTCACAAATTCTCCATTTACCCTAATCTTTTCTATTTTTCTGAACTGATGACACAAAAGAAGGACCTATTTTGCCCTTAGGTTTATATAAAACATGTTTATAGTGTGGACAATATTATTGTTTGTGGTATAGACCTCCAAATTATATGAATGGGTTTATGGGAACTGAAGATAAAAATGCTAGAGAGCTGCACTGTAGATGACAAAATAATAGTGTGGTTTCCCCCAGACAAAGGTAAAAGAAAGAACTCCGAATCTGAAATTAACCTCTAACACTAGCCCTGCTTACATTTGTAAGAAGGTATCTGATGCTTTGTTGCTTCGCTTCATCAACACCCTTTTAGCACCCTCCTCAAATCTATGTCTCAATGCTCATTTTCCAGAGAAACTAAAGAAAGGTTAAAAATATTTTCCTGTCTATATTTCATAGCATAGCCACCCAGGTAAAACTCAAGGCAGGAAAACAGATCCAGTCATCAAGGAGATCTTGGAATTAGTCAGGTAGGGTCTTGTTGTAGCACCCTTACTTATTCCAGAGGACAAGATCTGTGGTTAGGAAAAATTCTCTACTGCTTAAGCTCTGACCCAAGTGAGTTAACATCCCAAATGAACCTAAACTTCAGATATGTGGTCACTAGCAGAGCGAGTGCACATTTTACCTCCATCTCTACCTCTGTTTCTCTACCTCTCTCTCTCTAGGTAACTCCGTTAGCTCCAGCTGCCTGCCAGGTGTCTTTCTTGCTGTGTCTCCCTGGTGTAAGCTGCCATGCCAGCCTATTCTGTCACCCCTCCACCCCCTGTTTTCACATGCAATGACTGCTGGACTCCAGCTAAGTACTGCCTGAACTGCCTTTCTATGTCTGCATGGATTTTCTCCTCTGTTCCTGCTTTAATTTCCTCACCTCTACCTCCACCTAATGGACCATACCGACTCTCCTATTTCATTCATTCACTGAATTAAAAATAATTATTACATTCTGACCTGGTACTAGAACTTAGTTTTTATTTCCTTACTGACCAGGAACCTGAACTCTCATCCTGATGATAGTGGACACTCAGAAACATTAAGGAATAAATGCGATAGGAAGGCGTTGGCTAGCATGCGTGGTCAGTGGGATGAGATCACCTGCTTGTTGGCTTTCAACACAGCCCTCAGTGTGGCAATCTGCTCCCGTTTGGTGCTCAGCAGGGACTTGAGCTTGAGGATCTCCTCCATTAAGGCTTCCTTGTCTTTATCGATCATGGGGGCCAGCTCCCGTGCCGCTGCTCTTTGACGAGACAGTTGCAAGGACCGGTCCACGGCTTTCTGCAGATGCTTGATTTGGTCCCGGATAATGGCATTAAGGTTGTAGATATTCATTGGCTCTTTGCGGATGTCACTTGTATCTAATACTGGAGATGACGGTGGGGCAGTAATTACAGGAGAGATAGTGGGGGTCTTGGTTGGACTTGGTTCTTTGCTGGCCTCAGTGTTTTCTTTTGTAATTGGTTCAGAGGAGGTCCTGGATTCTACTGGGGATGACACCCCCCGCCTGGCTAACCGTGGAGACAAAAGTCCCCTGGGATCATCGGGCCCTTTGAGGCTGCCACTACGAGTAACTCTGCTTTGCCTATAGTAGTCCAGCATGACCCTGTTGGGGGTTTCATTATTACACAGACATACATGGTGGTAAAGCTGAGCTAGCTCCTCACTAAAGGTCACCAACTCATCCTGGGCTGTATTAAGGGTATTGTGATTTTCGTTGGCTATGCTGGTCATCTTTTGCAATTCCTTCTCCATGTGGGCCATCTTCTCTCCACTCTCCTTGGTGGTCTTCTCAAGGCTTGTCACCTGCTCATCATACATTTGGATCTTACTCTCATACTTGGTCTTTTCTTCAGTATAGTTTTCTACAGATTTGTTGTATTTCTCCTTTAAGGCTTTAATTTCAGCTTTCAAATCGATCACCTCAGTCACTGCCACCCTGTATTTGCACTCTAGGATCTCTAAGCCATTGATGTCCACCTCATAGTCATGTGCCTCTTCCTCCGAGACCCGGCCCTTCTCCCCGTCCAGCTCGGTCTTGAGCTCCTTGCTGTTCTGTAGGCCCCTCATGGCATTAACGTGCTCCGTGAGCCGGTGCACCCGTTCGTGCTGCTCTGTCAGCGCCCCCTTGGTGTGTTCCAGCTGCGTCTGTGACTCCTGGAGATTGGCCAGAAGAATGGCCTTTTCCCGCTCTACCTGCAATAACAAAAGAAAGTCTCTGAATGCCTTCAATGCAATGCCATTGATGAACTGAATCCATTCACTGTGGGGCATAAATACATTTAAAATAAGTGCAACAGAGCCAATGTCCCACTATTTCAAATTAAATTGGAGTGTGTTTTCTTATTTCAGCAGTTCTGGTAAGTCAATCACTCTGAACGTACATCATTCTAAAAGAATTATGCTATGCATATTTACCCATCCAAATTCTCATGCATTATACACATCCACTCATAAAACTTGAACGTTATTCAAACAATCTTATTTTTATCTTTGAACACTTCACAGAAAACATAACATGACTTCAAGAGATAGTACTTGGCATGGTCTTTATTTTGAAAGCCTTAGAGCAGTGGTTCTCAACCTGTGGGTCGCGACCCCTTTGGGGGTCGAACGACCCTTTCACAGGGGTCACCTAAGACCATCGGAAAACACATATATAATTACATATTGTTTTTGTGATTAATCACTATGCTTTAATAATGTTCAATTTGTAACAATGAAATTGGGGGTCACCACAACATGAGGAACTGTATTAAAGGGTTGCGGCATTAGGAAGGTTGAGAACCACTGCCTTAGAGTGTATCTGCTCCTTAGTTCATGTGGGGTAAGTGGCTGTTTCAAGGTGCCTATGAATCATCCTTTCCTTCCCAGAGCTTAACCCAAAGTCAGGTTTAAACCCTAAGACTCTAACTTACAAATACTGCTGAGAACCTTAGACATTCCCTTAAAAAAAAGCATTTACTCCCCCAAATAAACATACACTAAATTTGAGAGCTTTTAATATAAAAGTCAAAGAATATAGAGTTTTAGAATTAAAAGAACAATTTCCAAATCATTTCAATTCCTTCACTCCAAAATAAGAATTTTAAAAATTGGTAATTAATCTGAATAATATGACAATTTTATTATTACCAGTATATAGGTGGTATTAGTGTATGTTGAAAATATTCAGGTCTCAATATAAAATAGTGTCTCATTAAACATAAGTATATGAGAAATTATAATCTGAAGTTTTTAAAAACCATTTCTGCCTGACCTGCATGGCTCAGTGGTTGAGTGTCGACCTATGAACCAGGAGGTCACAGTTTGATTCCTGGTCAGGGCACATGTCTGGGTTGTGGGCTTGATCCCCAGTGTGGGTTGTGCAGGAGGCAGCTGATCAATGATTCTCTCTCAACATTGATGTTTCTATCTCTCTCTCTCCCTCTCCCTTCCTCTCTGAAATCAATAAAAAAATATGTATTTCAAAAAGAACCATTTCTGTCCCTCCATACCAGTAATCAGTATTATGAATTAAGAATTTTTACATGTTTAGAATGTAAATATGGTTTGTGATAAGCAAATATTTACATATTAAAGTATTATATAATATTTACATTTTAAAGCATTATATAAGTGGTCTCCTATCCTTCTGCACTTGCTTTCTTTTCTTTTTCTTCTTGTTTTTTAAAGTAAACCATCATGAGACCTGCTTTAAGGATAACAGATTGATGTTGAATGTCTTAACATCTAGAGAAAGTTATCAATTCAAACTTTCAAACTATCCTGGATCATACACTATATCTCTCCAAACTCTTCTAAATTCCTAGGAGGCAAGTAAAAGTACTATTATAATTACATAATAAATACCAATTATTAAACTATAATAATTATTATTTTAACCAGTATATTACTTTAAAAGATATCTATCTATTCATAATACAGTAGAGTAGTACTTTTATGATCCTTTGTGGTACTTCATAGCCTTCATATAATTATCATGTACAGAGAGTACTCAGTTGGCAAGGTTCTAATATGGATGAATTTCATTGACCATTAGTTTTAACTAATTAAAACATCGGTCCCCCCAAAACACAGTTCAAATTTCAGTAACCAATATATTAACTGAGAGCAAATGTAAAGTACAAACTCTGACACTTTACAAAATCACTACATAGTAACATCATGACCAGTGACCAATCACGTAATTGGTCATGACTTCATACAAAGTCTGTCAGTGATTGGTTACTGTGTATCTGTGATTCAGTTCACTCATAGATAGCAAAGTGTGTAGCTTTGTCTTCTTGTCTCACAGTGATAAACCCACATGATGTTTTACAGAAATAGATCATCCAAAGAGGGAATTGGCAAAGGAAAGAAGAAAGGGAGGGAGGGAAGGGCAACAAAGAAACACAGACTAAAACATTGGCGGTGATATTTGAATCAAACATAAATGGAGTTATAGAAGAAATAGTTGAATGTGGGAATGTGGACATTGATGATGTTGAAGGACTTTAGATATGCATCAAAGCAATTTGGCAAAGGAGAATGTATCAAAAACGAAAAATGTAGTTGTTATAAAAAGGATGAAAATTCCTAAAGGAAGTGACACCAGCACACTAAAGATACTCTCAGAGATATTTTCAGGCATTGAAAATGCAAAGGATAAAATGTTAGAAGCTGATCTAAACTTAGGTAGGAGAATGACGATTTGTCAAGGCATAAGAAAGATTTTTGCTCAGTATTACAAGTTACAGTATGAGAAGAAGGCAAGTTCAAATTGATCTTGATAACTTTTTTTCAGAGGGGGGGGTGTTATATTTTTATTAAAAAGCCTGAATAGCTTTGCTATTCTGCAAAATATAAAGTTAATTTCCCTGTGTGTTTGTGTTGTTGTTTTTTTGAAGGGGCAGAGGGTGTTAAATTTTTATTTCCGAGGTAAGTTTTTTACAAAGAAAACTTCATTTCTAATTTTAGATTACAGTGTACTAAGTAGTTTTACTATTTTTTTCATTTCTCTATACATTTATAACCAATGTTTTAATGTTTAATGAAAAAAATTTAAAGATCACAGAACAGTTGTAATTTTTACTATTTTTTTCATTTCTCTATACATTTATAACCAGTTTTAATGTTTAACAAAAAAATTTAAAGATCACAGAACAGTTGTAATCTTCTCATTACTAAGTTTGTTTTGCATAGTTTCAGCTTGCTTAATCACATTTATGTTTCTACAATATTATGCAAAGCAAGGACTGCCTGTACAGTGTGGTCATGTATATTAGAACTTAAAATATAGTTTTGTTACATTAAATTATTATTTAGAGGCTCCTAAGTTGTAGCTGTGATTTTATGAAATAGTGCCTGCCCATATCTATGACAGGAACATAATCCACAAGTTATGTATCATGGCTACAGAAACCAAAATATCCCCCCAAAATAGTATTATAGGTAAAAAGCAAAACTGAGGCTGCAGCATCAGAGAACTCGAGTCAAATCTTGGCACCATCGTTTACTTAGCTATGTGCCTCTGAGCAAGCTTCAGTTTAGTAATCTATAAGAGGAGGACAAACTATCACAATAACGACATTTTGATGATTTAGATACTGGATTTTTTAATATGTATTTTTACTGATTTCAGAGAGGGAGAGGGAGAGAGAGAGAGAGAGAGAGAGAGAGAGAGAGAGAGAGAAACAACAAAGAGAGAGAATCATGGATCAGCTGCCTCCTGCACAACCTACACTGGGGGATCAAGCCTGCAACCCGGGCATGTGTCCTGGCCAGGAAGTGAACCATGACCTCCTGGTTCATAGGCCAATGCTCAACCACTGAGCTATGCTGGCTGGGCTAGATAGCGAATTTAATGCTCAAGGTATTATGTTAGCTACTAGAGGCCCGATGCACGAAATTCATGCAAGTGGCTCAGACCCCGCCACAGCGGCAGCTGCCTTGGACCCCGATGCCACGGCTTTGTCCAGAGGTCATCCAGAAGAACGCCTGGTCTAATTAGCATATTATGCTTTTATTATTATGGATTATTAACATTTGGTAACTGTGGTCCAGTTCCCATGACCAACATGATTCCACATGGCAAACACATCCGTTTTCACAAATTTGAATCTGTGTGCAAAGCAACTCTTTCATTTCAGAGTCAGGATATATTTGAATACAAATCCTCTTAGCTGGGTTTCCTTAGATATAAAAGATTATATCTCAATAGCTAAAGATGAATTGACTTATCTGGACTATTGGGCAATGATTTTAAGCGAAAAACCCAGGTAACTTTGTAATATGGTATTAGATGAAAAAACAAATCATTTGAATTTTTTATAAAGGGGGTAGAAAAATCTCTCAATATTTTATTACTGGTATTATATACAATCTCAATGAAAATGGATTATTTCAGGAGTTTTGTTTTCTTTTTCTCTTGGAAATTAAGTGAATTTGCTCTGAAAGTCTAAATATATTTTGATTAGTATACATTATTACAAAAGACAAAGCTACCTCCAAAAAGCCCTATAGTAGGAAAAGCCTTTCAATAAAATAGGATTAAGTAAAGTAAAATAAAAATTGGACCAGAACAAAATGTACTGATTGTGTCTAAAGCTTGTTTTAGAGGCAAAAGTGTTATAATGAATGAGGTAATGCCTTTAGGAGAGTTTCCATCTGAATTCTGCCAATTCATATTTACTTTACTATTTCTCAGGTCCACTTTACTATTTCTCAGATTCTATTTTCTTCTAATATAATTTTGAGGTTTCTCAACCAGTGTTGGATGTCAGGATTTGGAGTTTGTTGCCATGGAAACTGTTTCAGCTACTTGCCCACAGGAGGGAGCCCTCTACCTGTTAAAAGGTAGGCTGGCAGCAGCAATATTTTTGTTTAGGAAGAAGACAGTGGAGAAGGGGTCAGTTAATAATAGAGACACACTTGGTTTATTTTCACATAGGGGGCATCTCCTACTGGTGACAGTGTGGCGTCTGGCACATTCTCTAGACCAGTGGTTCCCAAACTTATTTGGCCTACCGCCCCTTTCCAGAAAAAATATTACTCAGCGCCCCCTGGAAATTAATTTTTTTTAAATTTTAATAGCAATTAAACAGAAAGATATATGTATTAATGTTTCTACCTTTTTCGTAAAATATAGTAAAGAAAGGTGTAAATTAGAAACATTGAAGTTTGAAATTATGAAACTATTTATTGAACTCAGAATAGAAAGGTAATACAAAAAAAGTTAAAACAAATGCACCTGTGGCCATCACCGCCCCCCTGGATCGCTGCAGCGCCCACTTTGGGAATCACTGAAATAGAACATTGCTCTTGTGTGCCTACACTCCACATACAGTTCTATTTTCCACACTTAATACATTTCTGGGGAAATCACTTGAGAATGGAATGGTATCCAAATTTTACACACACACACACACACACACACACACACACACTTTCCAGGTAATTAAGGTTGATCTGACCAAAAAAAATTAAAATTAAAAAATTACTAAGTTATGGATAATTTTCTAAAAACTCCAGCATTATATTTTCTCTTATAAATATAAGAGAATGTTATGTGGCCCCACCCCATAACAAAGAAATAGAATTTCTGGAGGATGAGGCCCGGAAATCAGGATTTTAAAAAGATTCCCAGGTGATTCTAATGTGCAGCCAAGGTTGAGAACCACTGCCCTAGGAGCTGTATCGGTGAAGATATTGCTTCGGCATATGTCTGAGATTTTGCTGCCTGTGGATTCCTCTAATATTTTTATGGTTTCCCGTCTTATGTTTAAGTCCTTTATCCACTTTGAGTTTATTTTTGTGTATGGTGTAAGTTGGTGGTCTAGTTTCATTTTTTTGCATGTATCTGTCCAATTTTCCCAGCACCATTTATTGAAGAGATTGTCTTGACTCCATTGTATGCTCTTGCCTCCTTTGTCAACTATTAATTGAGCATAATGGCTTGGGTCAATTTCTGGGTTCTCTGTTCTTTTTCATTGGTCTATCTGTCTGTTCTTGTGCCAGTACCAGGCAGTTTTGAGAACCATGGCTTTGTAATATACTGGTAGCTTGATATCTGGTATTGTGAAGTTAAAAAGAGGCTGTTTATCAAAAGTAAAAATTTTAGCAGAAGCATAGAGACTCCTTTAAATAGATTAGGTAATTTAGTTTTCCCAGACAGCATCTACTTCTTTTCATTCTAATAAAACTAATTAAGGCATTTGACTGCTACTGGAAAATGTCAATGGTAATATATTGGAAATAACTGAGTCTAAAGAGCACCAAAAAGCCAAAATAATTTATCCAATAATACCCTGAAAAATGTCTCTTAGTGAATGAAGAATGATGCTAATTGAGTTGTTCACTATCAAGGTCTATTGTCAAGTTTACAGGGACTCTTAGATGAATAAAATAAGTTTTCTTGGGGGACTGGGAGAAAAAGGTGAAGGGATTAAGAAGTATAAATTGGTAGTTACAAAATAATCACGGGTATGTAAAATAAAGCACAAGGAATATAGCCAATAATGTTGTAATAACTATGTATGGTGCCAGGTGGGCACTGGAAATATCAGGGGGATCACTCTGTAGAGTATATGATTGCCAAACCACTGTGCAGTACACCTGAAACTAATACAAAATAATATTGAATGTAAACTGTAATTGAAAGATAAAATTTAAAGTTCTTTTAAAAATGTTTTCTTATATGTATTTTTCTTATATATATGTTTTAATTCACATGGATTTGTGTTATGTGAAAGTCAGCATGACTGGCTAAATTTAAAATATTCCTATAATTTATTGCATACCCTAGAAGAAATACAGTTCAGTGAAATGTTCACCCTGATTTTCTCTGGGGGAAAAAAACAGCCCCATATATAGATATAGGCTTACCAGCCTTTGCCCTTTCCTATACTTTCTATGCTTTATATATTGACTGTTTATATAAAGTGGAAGTGGCAATCTTCTTGACACCTCTAAAACTGATGGACGGTTCCAGTACAATCTTATAAAAAAATTGTGACTTATACATGGTTTCATATTTACCATCCATTTAGTCTTCACAACAGCTCTACAAAGGAGGCTCGGTTGGGATGCTCGCCAGGGCTTCAATGTAATTCTCTGCAGGGGGCACTATTGTACACCATACAATGCTAGGGGGCACTATTTAAATGATAGTTGTCCTAGATTTTAATATTATCTTTTCCCAGCAGATGGCAGTATGACATCTTGAGGAAGGGGACTGGTTTTTTGTTGTTGTTCTTTCCCCCCCTAATTCCAACAGAGGCATCATAGAGACTAGTGATGGGGCTAATTTATCACCTTTCTCTTTATATGCATGTGTCTCAGAGACGTGAAGCAACTCACCCAACAACATTCCTGATACCCAAGGCAGAAACACAGATTTTTTTTTTTCTTCCCATTTCAGAACCAGATTAAGTAAATACTCGTGGGTGGGAAAACATCATTTGCGCGCATAGATGGAATCTTATAAGATAAGAAAAGGCTTTGGACTGGGTATCCTGTTTCCAAAGGGTTTCTTTAATCCTTAAGAAGAAAATCTGCACATTCCTGGCATAGGGTGTTATAACCCTGCCTGTGCCCCTTGACAGCTTCACAAACTGTCAACATTAACCAAGTGCAGGTGTTCAATGTGAAGGCACAAATGCAGTGCTCTGGACCCTGGCCAAAAGAGATCCTAAGGGAAAAGGGAACTATGAAAATAAAAACTCGCACATCAAAGTATGCTGAGGCTATAAACTGAGATACACAAAATTGAGAGCTGTCTAATAGTACAGCGATTGCTATACGAATGGCAGCCACAATCTCAAAATCCTTTAAGTAAAAATTTTATTGTTATTTCACTTGGTGGCAACATTCAGACAGAACTAAATTCCCTGAGCAGCAAAATTGCACCTGACTGAGGCAAGACCTCTTAGGGTCCTCATTGTTTCCTCTTGGTGTGAAAACTCACGTTTCACCACAGAACTGTTTTTATTTGATCATCCAGTGCCACACCTGACCCCACTGGGGTGGGGGAAGCAGCATTTGCCACCCCCCCCCCCAAATATATATATATATACATATGTAGATTATTTTAAGCTGGTTGTTTTTAAGAAACAAAAGACTCCAGAAGAGCCTTTTTCCTTCTTCTTACCTGCCAAAAGGAACCCAGGAAGGGAGCTATCACCTTAACTTAATATGAACCAAGTGTGGCAGACAGGGAGGAACCGAGCAAAGCCTGTTTGGCAGCCCACCCTCTGTGTTCCATTGTTGTGGCCCAGTTAGAATTTGTTTACCCAAATGCTCCCTTGTTCTCACCTACCTGTGAATTGCCTACCTTCCCTTTGACCTCCCAGTCCCCTGCCTCCCCTCCCTTAGCCCAGAACTGCCCTATTTGTCCTCTGGCCCCATATTCTTATGGAACCCCCATATGTACACATGTAATAAACTTGGCTATTTTCTCCTATTAATCTCTCTCGTGGCAATTTTTAAAAAAATCCTCACCTGAGAATATTGAATTTAGAGAGAGGAAGGGAGAGAGAGAACATCTATGTGAGAGAGAAACATCAATTGGCTGCCTCTCCTACACACCCCAACAGGGACCGAACCTGCAACCTAGATGTGTGTCCTGATCCAGGAATCGAACCTGTGACCTTTCAGTGTACAGGATGATGCTTCAGCCAACTGAGCAACACTGGCCAGGGCTCTCTCTTGTCAGTTTAATTCTTAGGTAGGCCAGTCAGAAAAACTAAGAAGGAAAGGAGCAGAAATTCCCCCTCCCCTTCAATATCAACCTACTTGTATTAGTGTACATTTAGCAGCAAGACATGGGAAAGTATTACCTGCAAAGAAGTGGACTTTGCAGTCAGGTAAAAGTCTATATGAAATTCATTTTATTCCATCCAGTGGCTATGCCTTCTTTTCTTGATTCAAATGAAACGTTGTGAAAACATTCTCTTTTAGCAGCCCAAAGCACTGAGCAAGTGAAGTGCAGGATATGTTCAATCGATGTAGTATTAAAAGTAAGCTTTATAATAAATTAACTTTATTTGTACTCTAGCATCTTATTTATTTCTGCTAATTTCATTCTTTATTCATCATTTCTGTAGAGGTAGAAAATTATAAGTGCTGTTTACTATACAAATAAATGATTGCTGGAGTCTTAACAGCCTCTAATTAGCAGCTATATGTTAAACCAGATTCTTGGTTCAGTAGATCTGTGTGGAGCCCAACAATTTGTAGTGCTAAGCCCCTAGGTGATGGTGATGGTGGTGATGTTTCCCAGATAAGATTTCCATCAGCACTGGATTAAGGTATAGCATATAGGCAAGACTCAAAGTAGGCCATTTTACAATGAGATTAGCTTGGACACGGGACTCTACACAAGACATCTGATTTGAATATGTTAAAATTTAAGGCCTAGCTTATGTTGGGATCAGAACTCCTTGGTTTTAGATTTATACCTGTTCTGCATTTTTAATCATATGGTTTCCTGGCTAGTTAGCACATAGAAAGCCCAAAGCTTAAAGTATTACTGTGAAATATAACCACTATTCTTTTTTCTCTAATATATTTTTATTGATTTCAGAGAGGAAGGGTGAGGAAGAGAGAGATAGAAACATCAATGATGAGAGGGAATCATTGATTGGCTGCCTCTTGCATGTCGGAATGAGCCTGCAACCCAGGCATGTGCCCTTGACCGGAATCAAACCCGGAACCCTTAAGTCTGCAGGTCGACGCTCTATCCACTGAGCAAAACTGGCTAGGTCTACAAACACTATTCTTTTTCTTTTTAAAAAAATATATTTTATTAATTTTTTTACAGAGAGGAAGGGAGAGGGATGGAGAGTTAGAAACATTGATGGGAGAGAAACATTGATCAGCTGCCTCCTGCACGTCTCCTACTGGGGGTGTGGCCGCAACCAAGGTACATGCCCTTGACCGGAATCGAACCTGGGACCTTTCAGTCTGCAGGCCGACACTCTATTCACTGAGCCAAACCAGTTAGGGCTACAACCACTATTCTTGAAGCTATATATTATAGATTAAAAGAGGCCACATGCTAACCTGATAAACTCAGGGGAGGCCTGCAAGGCGGCCTTACAAACTCAGAGACCTAAAGTAACCACAAAGGATGGTCTGAAATGAAAACTTTTTAACTAAAAGCAGTTCTTGGCAGGTAATCATGTCCTAGGCCAGCATCTGCCCTGACAAAAGTCAATCTTTACCTTAACTGAGCCTGTCTATTGTGTCTTCTTGCATCTACAATAACATATCCTTGGAATGTCAAAGTAATTTTCCTTTTTCTGGACCCCTCAAAACACAGGCACCACTCTGCGGAGACCACAAATCCCCTCATTGTTATTGAGTTAATTGTTGACTGGTAACTATTCTGTGTACCCACTTAAGTAAAACATGTATGTGCCTATCATTTTATTTTTCATCTAATCCCAGAGTTTCCCGCTTTGCTTTTTCCCACTTCCCTAAACTATCACCAATGGATTTCATGTAACTTACTTATATCTCCTCTTTTTATTATAATGTATACAATACGGTGCAAAACTGGCATTCTCTGGAGCATTAGCTCAATCCATTGAGATTTCGCTTCCCAGCAGCTGTCGGCAGTTTGGCTCAAATAAACTCACAAGAATAAACTCATAAGAATGTTTCTTATGCTGACAATATACAATTGCTTAAGATGGAAAGGATAATTTTCTGTCATTTTACTTGTATAGAAAGTCTTTGAATTCTTTTGTCAGATGTGCATCGAGCTGCCTCCTGGCTGCAATCTGATCTGTGGCTCTAAAAATTTCTTAAAGCAATGCAAATGAGATGTCTCAACACTTCTTCTGTTGTGTTTTTATAAAATACTGCACTTTCAAAGTTGCTAATTAAAGAAGCAATATTTTAAAAAATAATCTGGAACTAAAATGTAAGGTTAAGAAATCCCACAACATGCTATGCAATCTATAAGAAATTCATTCTAATGGCCCTCAACAAAATTCTTACCTGCATAAGTTGCTGCTTCAATTTCTGTATTTCTGAAATGTTCAGCTCACTGAATAAGTCAGACACCGGGTGCAGAGACTCTCCCTTCCTCAAAGTGGGAGTCCGGTAGTCTCCGTTCAGTTTCACCAGAGGCCCGTGGATGTGGCCGTTCATTTTGTCATCGTTGTTCGGTTCGCTCCCGTCCTCCGCAAACTTGAGCCCATCTACGGAGATGCTGATATGGTTGTCATTGAGGGTGATGTACTGGGACAGCTCCTTCCGCAGGTTGTTCTTTTGCTCCCTTTCGTTTTTCAAGGTCTCCAGGGCTTCTTCCAGTTGGTGCTCAGAGATCTCTTTCAACCGGATGGCATCTTCCAGCTGGCTGTTCAGCAGCACCGTCTCCTCTTCAAATCGCTTAATCTCATGCTTTAAGCCTTCGTATTCAACCTGAATTAGATAGGACAGAGAAGATTCATAAAACTAAAATTTGCGTCTTACAAAACTGCCATTAGACACTCTAGTGGACCTAATCATTAAAAAAAAAATCAAAACATTCGTCTACAAAATAAATCTATAAAGAACACAGTAAATATACCCTTACGGTAACATAGGATGGTTTCTTTAGAAATTACATATCAATATAAATTCAGTTCTTAGCAGAGATGAAAATGTATTTTGTCTAAGGATTTCTTTTATGGGGTCCAATGGTCAAAAGGGGCACTGCTGGCCTAATAAAATGAGGATTTTTTTCTTTCGTAATTGTTTATGAGACTATTCACAACCAAGATTTCATCATCACTATTACTTGGTTTTCTTTAATTATTAATAATAAAGTAATTTTTATACCCAGAGATAAATTAGTTAAAAGATCACAATAAAAACATAATCTCAATAAAAATGTTTAAGGGTAAGATAGGAAGCAAAGAAAAATTTTATGTGCTTAAGGATAGAATCTGGAATACCTATCATGCAATAATATATATAGTATTGTTATCAATGTAATATTCTCTTGAATTATATCAAATAAGAGCTTGCTCGAACACCCTCTTGGTCATGAAAGCGCAGAGGGAAAAGATTTCTACTCTAAACCAACATGCCTTCCTTGGGGCCTTTTCCATGGCACTTATCACAGGCACTTTTCAATAAATATTTTATTTGCACAACCACCTTGTAATCCCCTCAGAAAGGTGAAAGACTTTTTATGCACCTAGGTGTCCTTCCTAATGCTTCAATGTTTCTTTATAGTGTTTTTAACAGAATTCTGCTCTGCAATAAGTATTTGCTGAATAAACTATTGTGGATAAAAAAATTGAGTAGAAAAAGTAATATAATAAAGTCATTATGATATGAGGTACTAACATTACTTATGTGTTTAGTTTTAAATTTACTTTTGTTTATATTAGTTTAAACTTGTATTTTAAAAAAGCTTTTAAAGACTAAAAAATAGGGATCATAGACCATTATCACCTTCATACATTTCTAATTCTCCCCCACCCCACCATCCTTCTTCACATAATCTCAATGCAATGGCTTGTCTTGCAAAGGTTAGGATAACAGTTTTCAATATAGTTTTAGTTAGGCTGTAGGTTTGGCTGGTGTAACGGAGACCTAAATAAGAGCGATTAGTTGAGATAGGAGTTTGTTTCCCTTATGGAAATAGTAAATCAAGGATCAGTAGAAATCTCTGCTCCATGAGGTCATCCAGGAACCAGGCTCCTTCTATCTTATTGCACTACCTCTCATTTTGGTCCAGATGGTCCAAGGTGGCTTGCCATCTTGATTATGTTCCAAGCAGTGGGACAAGGTAAGGGGCATACCTTCTCCCTTTAAGGACCTGTCTCAAAGGTTGTCCATATCACTTCTCTCCATATCCCACTGGCCAGTACTAGTCATATGACACTTGGTTGCAAGAGAGGTGAAGAATGTACTTTTTACTCTGGGTAGACTAGTGCCCAGTTAAAAACTGGATACAACATTGGGAGAAGGGAACAATGGATACTGATGGACAACCAACACTTACTGCTACACAGGGTCACTGAAATTTCACAGGTCCATAATAATATTATTTGTAAGAATTAAGTCATGGAAATTGCTTAGAATAACAGCATGTTGTATCGTGTTTTCTTCCAAGGCTACTTATATACTATGAAGTTGTCTTCATCCTGACCTTCTCCTTTTCTTTCCCTGGACAATTCAGGACACCTTAGTTAATATTTCAACCAATCCTCTGACTGCCCCAGATTGTATAACAGCTTACATTTGCAGACATTAGTTTGCATTACAGACCTTTCTATTCTTTAATCCCTATTAAACTGATAACCTAGACCAGGGTTTTTCAAACATTACTGTGCCTTCTGGACCAAATCCAGCCCACCATGTATTTTTGTAAATAAAGTTTTACTGAAACACAGTCACACTCTTTTGTTTATATTTGTCTATGGCTGCTTTTCATGCTACAACAACAAAGTGCAGTGGTTGCAAGAGAGACTGTATTGCCTGCAAAACCTAACATATTTACTATCTGGCCCTTAAAAAAAAAGTTTGTCGACTCCTGGCCTTGATGACATAAATTTAGTGTGTTTTGTAGATTTTTTAATTCTGCGATTTGTATTCAATTGATGGTAGACTTCCTATGACACCTGATCTCTTTCTATTTGGGCAGCTTCACTCACTCCACTCACTGGTTCAAGCTCCTAATATTCAACCAGATATTTTTGTCTTTCTCTGCTTAGGCAAAGGCTAACATCTGGAAAACTCTTATTTATCCTTTAAGACCCAAATCAGGAATCTAATCCTAACTCCAGTCTTTGTTGACCCACTCAGGCTAACAGCTCACTCCTTCATGGTGCCATCATTGCAAGGAGGCCTCAGATAATTAGAGCCCCAGCAAACTGTATCAACCAAGAAACAGGATGAGAAGGCACTTAAGAATTGGTGTCCAATATTTTAAAAACAGCATCAAAGTAGTTACCAACAGAAAAAAAAATCAGTATTTTGTTGGGATTCCTTATAGCAAGCTCTTTTTATTTTTGACTACATGGGGTTGGGGAATAGGTACCATAACTTTTTCAAAGTCCGAAACTCTAAAGATCTTAATGTGGCCCTGTATTGCCAAACCTAACACATAGCTTTAATATGCAACTACATGGATGGCTGAGTTTATGACCTGCCTTCCTTACTGGGACTATACGTTCTTTGAGCCAGTGACCATGTCTTTGTCCTTAAAAGAAGTATATGGCTTTATAGAAAAATACCCTGGAAATACTGGTTCAATGAAATCAAACTGAATTGATAACAGTTCCCTAGGTCTCTTATGATATTATTGCCTGATATAGAAATATATCCCTGGAGGAAATGTTTTTCATAATAGACATAAATTGAATTATTAATTTTAACAAGTAGATAACACATATTTGAGTGCTTTAGTTCAATATGTGAGATATTAGGGAAATGGAATTTATTATTTCCCCCTCCTCTCACCATCACATCTCTAAAAATTAAAATCAACATAATTTCCTGCCCTCTGTTAAGTAATTGTTTAATACTGCAACCAGGCAAATTTTCCTATCCCTCGTCCCTGCTACCAATAATAGGACGAGGCATAAAAAACTTAGCTGCTTACAGGGACGACTCGCTCCTGGAAGATGAGACCCAACTAACACAGCTTCCTCAAGACTCACGTCAAGATGCTCACTCTGTTGTACTTTCCAACTCAAAGCTATTATGTCATAAACTCGGTCTATCCCAACCAGTTTGCCACCTGGCAAAACCCAGTCCAGATCCTAAAATCCTATGAACACTCTTCCCTAACGCTCCCATTTTGAGACATTACTAAGGTTTTGTCGAGGCGGTTTCTTTTGCAAGAGGTTTAGTAAACAGCTTTGCTTCATCAGTGGATTTTTTTGACAGTTGCCTTGACCGCTCTTTATCACTGCTGCTTTTCCTATGCTTCGCTTTGTTCTAAAAAGCATAAAGGTGGAAAATGCATTCAGCATGATTTCATTTTGGACACAGAACCAAATTAGCACACGGAGGGATGTGGCTCAAGTTTGCAGTCAACTCATTGATGATGTTCCATATATTTCATATTTAGGAGCACATATAAAAATTGGTTTGGTGAATTATAATTTCCTCTCTCAGTTGAAGAGTGAATGAAACAGAAATTTAAGAACAATTTATTATTTCCTTCAGCAGGTATTTATTTAATGCCTTCCATAGGCCAGGCTCTATTCTAGGTGAGGTGCTACATCTTAGTGGAGGGAGATGGAAAATAAACAAACCAATACATAGAAACTATAAAGGAAATAAAAAGTGCTATTTAAACAACATTTTTAAAGAAAATAACCAATAAGGAAAATGGAACTTCAGAAGGAAAGAATCTTCGAGTTCTTTCAACTAAGTCTTGTACAAAGCTAACAGCTTTCTGCTGAGAGAAATATCAAACCAGGCTGGGGAGTATATTTTGTATAGAGAGCTTCAGTTCAAAGCAACAATCAGACCAATTTTGAAATTGAAAGTCAACCATCATCATCTGTTTGGAAAAAAAATCTGTGGCATAAATTATTATACTTAATATTTCGTTAATTATATAGGGATTTTATAATAGATGCTAACTCCTATAAATAAAGGCCAACAGTAGGAGACAAAAACCAAACCAGCATTTCCTTAATTGGAAGAGACTGTGACATGACAGTGTACCCCTTTGTTAGGGAATAAGCCAGAATGGCCCTTTGTAAGGGAAATTATTTCAAATTAATGAACTAGACACTTAATTAGGAAATTGTCATATTGCATCTAGAAAATAAAATTAAAGAAATGTATATATTTTCCTATTTGCTTTTTTTTCTTCAAACTTCTGAGTTAAGCATTCGATTCCCACGTTTCAATTACCGGTGGAAGGGCACGGGTAAACTGTAAACAGTAATCTGCCAGACTGCTCGTACACACTCCCACCGAAACGGCATCTGGGTTAATGAGGACTCACAGGATACCTTGGCAGACTTTCAAGAATACGTAATACTGGCCTAAATTAACCTCCTGAGTAAATGAGTCTGCCACATGCAGTGATGGGAGGTTCCACAGCGAGGCTCTGGGCGCACTCCTGCCTGTGCAGAGAGCACTGAGGACTTTTAGGAATCACAAATAATGACCGCTTTAAATATTTGCACTTCAAGTATATTTGCTTCAAGGCCTTTACATACTTCATGAGCGACCAAAAAAACCCCCACCAAACAAAAAAAAACACAGACCACAAAAAATACCCTTCTTATTTTAAGAAGTTCATGAGAAGCATAGTTTCTAAAAAATTCTTTGAAGTATAATTTTCTCCACTGTGAGTTCAATGACCCCAGTCAAATCAAGAGCTGGAATGTCCATGGTATTGAGAGCCCTCTGCGCGTACACACAGTGATTCAGGCTTAAAGAGGAGGGAATGAGGTAAGATCACATGGTGACATCCTGGTAACCCTTTTTTCATGGTCTGAAGTCATCCCCGCACTCCTTAGAAGACATCTTGTTCCCCCACATTCCAAAAATGGGGGAAATGGCAATGATCAGAAATCAAATTTCAATTGTATCAATACCTGGATTTTTTTTTCCTTCTGGATATTTCCTTTCTTCTCTTAACCCCTGTATCTATCAAAAGCAATAATAGTTTGGGATCGAGCTACCAACTTGAGTAGAAGTAGAAGCATACATCTGTGCTGGCCTTTACGTCTACTGAGGGCAAGGATGCTATCCTATGGATTTCATATCTTTCTAGCCTAGCACAGCGCCTGGTACCTAGTGTGTTGACCTGAACTGAGAAGTTACAATAGCATTTAGATCAGAGTAGAGGTTGTGGCTGAAGAAGCACCTTGAAAAGATCTTGAATATACAATCCAGCTTCGCTTAATTACTTGATAAAATTGTATTCATAAATAAATTCTTCTAAAATTACAGGTTCAAGAATGCTATAACTAATAACGGAAATTAAACAATTAAGCTAAGCCTCACTACCAAAAAAAATTTATTTAAACATACACATGCAATCTGTTTAGTCAGGTTACAGCTAAAAAAAGAAATCAGGCATTTTCTTTTTCTTATAATTTTGTTCTTACTGCTTTATATTTCTTAAGCCATTTCCTTATATAATGCAAATGTAATTTTCAGCGAGCGAGAGAGAGAGAGAGAGAGAGAGAGAGAGAAGAGAGAGAGGATTGCTGGGAGACCTTAAGTTTGTAATACAAAACAAGCTTATAGTTCGGGTTTTTAATAAGTTGTCAGGTTAAGTTATTATAATACATATGATTTACTCCTGAAAAACGTTAACATCGAGCTAAAGTAAAAAACTGAAATTTTTCTTACCCAATGGAACTTTATTGTAAATCATACAACTTCTAGGTTTGCCTTCTAAATCTTAGCTAAAATAGAAGGATTGGGAAATTTCTTAGCTAAAATAGAAATGCTGGGGAATTTCAGCACATAAATATTGTAGGGAGATTAAGGCATATTTTGACAGGTTCCTAACAAAGAAATAAAGAGAAGACTTAACCTTAATGGTCCGAAGACGTGGTCCATCTGGAGTGTAACCAAATAACTTCTTAAATCTTACCTGGTTCTGTTTTAATGTGGACACAAGTTTCTGCAACGTGATATTTTCTTCTTCCAGCTCAGTATAGTCCTGAAGGAGCCGGGCCTCTCGGAATTTATATTCTCGAATTTCATCCTTCATCCGTATTCTCTGTAGCTCCATCATTTCATTGTTCTGAAACAATACAATAAACCATCAATACAAACCTTTCTTATTCTAGGTATTATGAAGTGTAAAGTCTGGGTAGTTAAAAATACTGCCATTTAATAATGGCAATAGATGCTGAGAAATTTGTGCCATTTAATAATGGCAATAGATGCTGAGAAATTTGTCTTCAGGCGATTTCTTTGTGGCGTGAACATCACAGAGTGCATTTACACAAACCTAGGTGGTCCAGCCTACTACACACCTACGCTCTATGGTATAGCCCAGTGGTTGGCAAACTCATTAGTCAACAGAGCCAAATATCAACAGTTCAACGATTGAAATTTCTTTGGAGAGCCAATTTTTTTAAACTTAAACTATATAGGTAGGTACATTGTTATTAACTTAATTAGGGTACTCCTAAGCTGGCCTTTGCTAAAAACATCCTCAATCTGATTGAGGTACATTCGCTGAGGTCGACCCCTTCCAACTCTCCCATCCACACTCATCTTGTATACTTGTTTCGTCTAACTCCTTTCGTTCATCCTCTCTGTATGTCCAAACCATCTCAACATACCTTTCTCATCTTCTTTC
>NW_005357806.1:1282150-1322389 GCF_000412655.1 Myotis brandtii | reverse complement strand
TAGCCTATTGCTCCTAGGCTACAAGCCTGTACAGCATGCTACTGCACTGCACAAAAACAACACAAGAGTAAATAAAACACAACAGAACGTGATTCAATCAAGAGACACAGTAAACACAAGATGTATTTTATAAAGGAAGTTACAAAGTGTTTTATGCTGCTGCCGGCATAACACGGCATACTGTCTTAGAGCAAACTTCTTTTATATAAGTAGGAAGAGTACACTCTAATATAATGATTAAAAGTATAGTAAACACATAAACCAGTACAATAGTCCTTTACTATCATTATCAAGTATTATGTATTACACATAATTGTACTAGTATGTGTTATTCTTTTATATGATTGGCAGTGCAGTAGGCTTGTTTATATCAGCATCCCCACAAACATGTGAGTAATGTGTTGTCCTACTATGTTAGGACAGCTCTGATGTCACTAGGCGATAGGAATTTTTTTAATCCTCACCCAAGGATATGGGGTTTTTTAAAATTTATTTGAGAAAAGAGAAAAAGGGAGTGGGGAGAGAAAGAGAAGGAGCAACATCGATGTGAGAAACATCAATCAGTTGCCTCCCCTAAGTGCCCAGATCAGGATCGAACTTGCAACCTAGTTATATGCCCTGACTGAAAATTGAATCCCCAACCTTGAGTGTACAGATGACGCTCCAACCAACTGAGCCATCTGGCCAGGGCAGCGACAGTAATTTTTAAGCTCTATTTTAATCTTATAGAACCACTGTACATATGTGGTCCATCGTTGACCAAAACATTATTATGTGGCGCACGACTGTACCATAATTTCAAAGCAAAGACGGTATTGCAAAATGCCTGCAAGTACTGAGATGTGGTATGAAAATATTGATCACAAAGTAACAGGTGCTGCTAATACTACTGAAGTTTGTTGCCTACATTCAAATGGAAGAAAATGCTAAGTTTCAGTCTGAGTTTAGTGAAAATAGATATGTAATTATTTTTCCCATCCACATTTCCCATCCTGAATTCTATCCATAGTCTCCGAGGACCCAGATTAGGAAACTCTTCTGTTTCTACTTGTCTCTAAGGTCTCAGTTCAAATGTCACCTTCTCAGAGAGGCTTCCCTGAATAGCTAATATAAAACAGCTCATCCCTTTACTCACCATCACCCTATTTTATAGATCAGCATCTAGCACTGAGTAGGTACTCAAAAAATAATTGTTTTGGGGAGGGTGCTGGAGCAGGGTGGAGGGGGTCAATGGAGGACATCTGTAATACTTCCAACAATAAAAATAAATTTTAAAAAAAAAACACCCAAACTCATTTTAATTCCATCACCCAGAGAGATCACTGTCAATGCTTTAATCTGTAACCCTTTACACATCTTGTCTATACATATCTGTACATATGTTTAAGAAATGACCATTGCCCTAACCGGTTTGGCTCAGTGGATAGAGCGTTGGCCTGCAGACTGAAGGGTCCCAGGTTCGATTCCTGTCAAGGGCATGTACTTTGGTTGTGGGCACATCCCCAGTAGGGAGTGTGCAGGAGGCAGCTGAATCGATGTTTCTCTCTCATCGATGTTTCTAACTCTCTATCCCTCTCCCTTCCTCTCTGTAAAAAAAATCAATAAAATAAAAAAATAAAAAGAAATGAATCTTACGATGCAAAGATATTTTACAGCCTATTTTCTCACTCAATAAATTGCATAACTCCTTCCATGTTAAAAAAAAAATAATAATAATTGTTGAGGGAATAGTGTAGCACTAATCATTACTTGAAATTGGTTCTTTCCTTACTGTTTACACTTTTTACATTGACTAAATTTCCTTTTCATCTGAATATAATAAACCTTTCTGTGTTGTTCATCAATGTGTTCTAATTTCTGGCACATTTTAGGCCCTCATATCCATGGAATAAAAAACAAAACAGTAAGCAAATGGTTAAACACAAAATTTTAAAAGAATATTATTGCATGGATGGTGGTGTTTTGTCTTGCATTGTTTTAGAGTGTGGAACAAAGGGAAAATAACGCACTTTGAACTAAAATATGCCTAAATAACTAGACATTTAATTCTTCTTCACTACATAGTCTAGCGACTTGGAGGCAGAAACATTACTTTATTCCCTGCTCCCTGGACAATACTTTGAGCATACATGTTCAAAAGTATACAATAAAAAATGATAAAGTTTGGCGATAAAGCCAAATTATAAAAATTCATTAAATTATTTTACTTTGCAGATACATGAATCCTTGATAGTTTTTCTACTTCTCAAAAGATCTACTATAACTGAGTGATATATCAATAGTTTTCCTTATTTATGTGTATAACAACATGAGGAAGCCTGGTAAATTGGATGCCAGTAATTTATATAAAACTTGTAAAGAAAATGTTAAGATACAAGAGATTCTGTAAAATGTGTGTACACTGTAAAAAATGTAATGGCCAGAGGCCTAGTTTGCATATACTGAGAATGAACCATAAAATTTTATATAGTAAGATAGTAAATGTCAAGATAAGTTTAAGATCACGGCAAAGCTAATGAGGATAAAATAGCTAATGAAACTCCTGATGCTAATTACGGAAAAGCTTGGCTGGGAAACTGGTTAAATCGAAAGGCTTGCTAGCAATAAAACACACGTAAGACCCAGAGAGAAAGAAAACTAGTCTTATTTATTCTGCTGGAAATCCTTGTTTTGATTGCCAAAGATTAAATTCTAGGGGCAATATTCTTTGCTTCCGTAATAAACTTAAAAGATCGCTACTGTTGTTTTGTGCACCACTCACGATATTTATCCCCCCCAATTTTTTTCTTACTGGGATACATGGTGCTGAACTCTACTAAAACAATTCCATGAAGAATAATGAGAGTGAGAAAGATAAAGCATGAGAGAAAGGGGAGAGAATGGCACAAGCAGGGACAGCGTTAGCCTTTGCCTTTCACCTCCAGAGACCCGAGTCTCAGCTATTCCTCAGGGGAGAGGGGATTAACCTGAAATGTGTGGGATAGAGTGTCCTCATTATTTTCATGGCACCTGAGCATAACAGCATTCTTAACATTTTATTTTAATTAACAGTAAAAGGATTTCCTTATGTGGGAATCATAAATTCCCTCCACTATTGTCAAGAAGAAAATATCAACGTGAACACTTATTACCACAAAACCAGAGTAATGTATCAAAAATAACAATGCCTTCCAGTTATATGGCTCTTCGTCTTTTATAAATTAATTATATTCATTGTCACAGGAGACCTTAATAATAGCTTGTGTGAGGTAAGTGACAGATGTTCCAGTTTACTCATCTGTAAAAAATGGGGATCCCAATCCTTAATATGATATGGTCATGGTGAGGACTTAATGATAATACATGGGGATGTGAGCAGGGATGCGAGACACGCATAATTTATTGTAACCGAACAGGTGCTGCTGCAAAGGTTCCCACCAAAAGGCTGAGTGATCAATACTCGCGGGGGCGGCAGGGAAAGCTTTATAAAGGAAGTTACATTTGAGCCGAACCTTGAAGGGCAAGCAGTTAACTAAATGGATGAAGAGAAGGATAGACTTTCCAGCCAGAGGTCAACTTTTGCACAAAAGCGGAGTCAGATTTGTGGGGAGGGCAGGGCTACACAATCCAACAGTCAGACTGAACATTTCCTGGGGGCACCAGCGAAGCTGGAGCACTGCTAGAGAGGAAAGAGAAATTCAGACAAATCTAGAAAAGTGCTCATTACTTTCAGCTTATGCCTAAGTGTGGTGTGATTTCCTACAATAAAATGTTAAATTACCGATTAGTGTTGTTAACCTGTGAGACAGTAGGAGGGGCCAAAATGTTTTCAGTGCTTGGAACCTTAACTTGGTTCCAAGGTCTTAACTTGGCTGTGGCTTGGGAAATACGCAGTCTCGTGTGGTTAGAACAAAGAACTTGAGACAGATTTTGCAGGAAATTCTATGTTAAACAAAGCAATTTGGGGAACCAGGGAAGTCTTTTAAGTGAAGCAGCCATGTGATCAGACCTATGTTTTGGCAAGTGACTCTGTTGGGGGATAGGGGGAGGAGCTATAAGAAGAAAGAGCCACAGAGAATAAGTGAAGTTGGCGCTGGAACAGCCCAAAGCAAAAGATGATGAGGAATGTGGAGGAACATCTCAGTTAGATTGAACAGGACTTGGTCATTGGTTGATGTGATAATAAACAAATAAACAAGCAAACAAATAAAAAGAGTACAGTAAAAAACCCCAATGACCTAAATAAGGATCAAAGTACCTGAACAGAGTTGTAAGAAAAAGAGAAAGTGTCCAAGGAAGTGATGTCCCTATAAATAATGATAATATTAATTTGGATAGTCAAACCAGGAATTTCTGGATCTGTGAGTGGATAAAGCAGCGGTTCTCAACCTGTGGATCTCGACCCCTTTGGGGGTTGAACGACCCTTTCACAGGGGTCGCCTAAGACCATCGGAAAACACATATATAATTACATATTGTTTTTGTGATTAATCACTATGCTTTAATTATGTTCAATTTGTAACAATGAAAATACATCCTGCATATCAGATATTTACATTGCGATTCATAACAGTAGCAAAATTACAGTTATGAAGTAGCAACAAAAATAATTTTATGGTTGGGGGTCACCACAACATGAGGAACTGTATTAAAGGGTCGCGACATTAGGAAGGTTGAGAACCACTGGGATAAAGGAAGACAGCTGCTCTGGTCCAAGCGGAGAAAGCTGGAGAGAGGAAAGGACAGGGAATGCGGTACCGGCTTTCTCACTTCCTTCCCAGAAAGGTGCCACTGCCAGGGAATTCAGGCAGTTCAAGACCGTAACAGTTATTTTCCTTCATTTGGCCAAAAATTAACACTTCTCTTGTGGAAGAGATGAGTCGACAATAATTCTCCTTGCCCCTCCCTCCCAGGACTTCTCTGGTGGAATGTTTGACACAGAGGGATCCATCACAAGAAGGCACCACCTCCTGCTCCATCAGGCAGTGCTGTGGGCTTCCGGTTCTTTAGGACTCAAGAGCCACCAATGAAGAAAACAGATATCTAGAGCACCATATACTCAGCATTTCCAAATGCCATCCAGACGTAATAACTGGGCAATCACTAGGAAAACAGACAGGGCAAGTGTGAAGTGTGGCTGAAAACAAACATACCCAGCAAGAAAAATAAAGAGATTTGTGATGGCTGGGAAAAAGTAATAGAGGAGGAGAGAATTATGACTTCGGGAGAGCATTTTCCACGGAGTTCTGAAGTTGTGTAGTTCTGTGCAGGGTAACTAGGAGTCACTCAAACATCAGTTTGGGCTCTGGCCAGGTGGCTCAGTTGGTTGGGTGTCATCCCGTGAACTGAAAGGTTGCTGGTTCAATTCCTGGTCAGGGCACATACCTAGGTCCGGGCACATATGTGATGTTTCTTTATCTCTCTCTCTCTATTTCTATATCTCTCTCTCTTCCCCTCCCCCTCTCTCTAAAATCAGTAAAATATATCCTCGGGTGAGGATTAAAAAAGCAAAGCATAAATTTGGAAAATATTAGGTTAAATACAGTTACTTATTTTTTTGTTGTTCTCAGAGCCCTTAATATGCTAGCATGCGCTGAGACTGTCAGAGGAAGACATGGTATGCAGCGTGTGCTCAGGTTATTTAACCACAAGACCTCTGCCTTTTTAAAGGAGCCTTTTGAACAACCCACAGACGAAAGCATTGGAAAATGTTACTCTGAGACAATAGAAAACGACAGTATCTGTTCAGATGGTGAGGTAAACCACCGTGCTCCTTACAGCCCAACTCCAGATCCCTTCCAACCGCCCAGGGCTGAATGGACCATCAGACTTAAATAAGGGCATAAAATTAAAGCAGAGGAGTGGAGCGAGTGACTATATAAGAGTAACAAAGCGCCAAAACCGGTTTGGCTCAGTGGATAGAGCGTAGGCCTGCGGACTGAAAGGTCCCAGGTTCGATTCTCTGAGACAATAGAAAACGACAGTATCTGTTCAGATGGTGAGGTAAACCACCGTGCTCCTTACAGCCCAACTCCAGATCCCTTCCAACCGCCCAGGGCTGAATAGACTTAAATAAGGGCATAAAATTAAAGCAGAGGAGTGGAGCGAGTGACTGTAAAAGAGTAACAAAGCTATAATGAAACCAAGACTCTGTAACTCTTACTGTGAGGTATATGCAAATCTTGCTCTGAAAAACGTGGCACCACGAAGGGTTAACTATCCTGGACTGAATCTGAAGCAATACAGGCGTCTCTCCCACGGGATAACTGCCCCCATTAGAAGTCAGGGACCAGTCCATTTCACAAGCAGTTCACATTTCAATGCCTCATTGCAAACATTTATCATTAGCAAAATCTTGACAGCCACATAAAATCTGCCCTTTTATTGTACGTACACATTTGCTGTAAATGGCACAAAATAAATAATACATGGCTGATTTTCTTATACCCCGTTCTGTAGCTTTTCCTTCTTTTACTAAAACAACAACAACAAATAAAACCCAGATATTATTCTAAGTTTTAAAAATAAGAGTTTAACAAACATTTACATTGCATCTTAGTTGGGTGGAACATGTGTTTCATAGGAAAGCTTTTTGTGTGAGATGTTTTTGGTATCAACTTTATTAAGATACTAGAGGCCCGGTGCACAAAAATTTGTGCACCCATTAGAAGTCAGGGACCAGTCCATTCCACAAGCAGTTCACATTTCAATGCCTCATTGCAAACATTTATCATTAGCAAAATCTTGACAGCCACATAAAATCTGCCCTTTTATTGTACGTACACATTTGCTGTAAATGGCACAAAATAAATAAAACATGACTGATTTTCTTATACCCCGATCTGTAGCTTTTCCCTCTTTTACTAAAACAACAACAACAAATAAAACCCAGATATTATTCTAAGTTTTAAAAATAAGAGTTTAACAAACATTTACATTGCATCTTAGTTGGGTGGAACATGTGTTTCATAGGAAAGCTTTTTGTGTGAGATGTTTTTGGTATCAACTTTATTAAGATATAATTCACATACCTATAACTCACCCATTTAAAGTGTACATTTCAATGGTTTTTAATATAGTCAGAGTTGTGACCAACAGCATAATTAATTTCTGAACATATTTATCATCTTGAAAAAAAATTTTTGTACCTTTTAGCTATTGTCCCTCCTCCCCACGCCCTCATTCCCTCAACCACTAATCTACTTTCTACTTGCCTATGCTGGACATTTCATATAAATGGAATCATACAATATGTGGTCTTTTGAGACTGTAAGATTTTACAATTTGGTTACTGCTGACAAAATATCTTTGTTTTCTGAAGTCTATAGACAGATTTACTGCAGCAAGAAACATGTTTCACACTATTATCAGCAAAGTACTGCATTGTGCTGGCATTGATCCAGCACACATCAGACCCAGTAATCGCAATATTATGTTTCACAAGCACAGTCATTTAAATTTCACTCAATGGGCTGCAAGTTATTTTTATCAATAAAAATGTGGCTTTGTGAGTTGGTGTGGTAGCACGAATACACTGATTTAAGCTTTTGTATATATACTAGTAAAATGCTGGAATTTTTCTGTTTTCTATATAATTGACCTTAAAGTCAGGAAACCAAGATCATTTCCCAACCTAGTTGCTTTGTGCTTGATCTTTCTTAGATTTGCCTGATTTTTCTTTTTTAAATGTCTCATTTATTACTTTAAAGATGCAAAACACCATAACAAGTGCTGGTATGACAGTTTTCTGATAGTATCTCATTATAACTATGAACATACATGCTGTCCCGATTACACAATTACTATAAAAATTTATTAAATGGAAAAGGGAAATTTAGGTAATACACTAAATAGATTTAAAATCTACATTGTGCAATAATCATGTAATATTCACAAATATTATAGAAATAATTTGACCTCCTTTCACCTCAGCTTCACTCTACATTGTGCAATAATCATGTAATATTCACAAATATAGAAATAATTTGACCTCCTTTCACCTCAGCTTCATAGACTTTACTGCGACCCTGCTTTAAAGAATGATCTAACCCAAGAGATAAATAGCATCAACAGTCTCAAAAACCCTTCATTATGATAAGTAATTTTAGTTCCTATCACTGTGGGAACACACTATATATAGATTTTTATTGAGAGGAGACATCGTAAAAGGAAAAGAACTGAACAAAAATGGAAGTAATGGTATGCATTAAGTGACTATTTAAAAATGGAAGTAAACATTGAAAGAAAATATGTAGAGCAATGAAAAAGGAGAGGGGATTGAAGATCACAAAATGCAAGATGAGTTACCATCAGGATGAAAAGACTGAACAGAAAGGAGGGATTAATGTCATTTATAACTTGCTTTGGAATGTACAAGTTAACCCCTCAAGAGACTGAGGGTTATTAGAGACACTATTTTGTTTATACTTTAGGTACATGTGTACAGTGTGTATTGTAGGAGTTTTTATAGGATATCTGGCAAGTCTGACCTAGCTGTTTATTTTGGTTGCTATAAAACATCTGTATTATCCAATAAATAAAGTTTAGCCCAAACATTAGTAATAGAGGAGAAAGCTTAAAATAATAGTGAATATAGTTACTTAAATGAAGTCTTCACTATATGGAATAATATAAAAAATAATAGCTTCAAAAAGGCAACTGTTTTGTAAAGAGGTGGGTGGTAGAGTAAACATAATTCTGGATTCAAACACTGGCTTCCACCAGAATAATTCTTGGGACTTTCCGTTTTCTTACCTCTAAAAGCAAAAAAACAGCTTTTCAACTCCAGGGTTGTCAGAAATAAGTGAGAAAGTATTTCTAAAAGCATGTTATAAATTGTAATGAGCTATCAAACATCTTTATTAATAAGTAGTTTTAAAAAAGTCAGTTGAAGGCTTTTGTGGGACTGAGTTGGAGATCTTTCAGAATGTTCTTTATGAGTAACCATTTGAAGATTCTTTGAAAGTGCCATTCAACATCCCATCTAATAAAGAGGGAATATACAAATTGACCATCACGCTGTAATGGTCAAGATGGCTGTGCCCACAGTGGAGGCAGGGATTCCATAACACAAGATGGCTGCACCCACAGCGGAGGCTGAGTTCCTGTAATGAGCATTAGAGACACTATTTTGTTTATACTTTAGGTACATGTGTACAGTGTGTATTGTAGGAGTTTTTATAGGATATCTGGCAAGTCTGACCTAGCTGTTTATTTTGGTTGCTATAAAACATCTGTATTATCCAATAAATAAAGTTTAGCCCAAACATTAGTAATAGAGGAGAAAGCTTAAAATAATAGTGAATATAGTTACTTAAATGAAGTCTTCACTATATGGAATAATATAAAAAATAATAGCTTCAAAAAGGCAACTGTTTTGTAAAGAGGTGGGTGGTAGAGTAAACATAGTTCTGGATTCAAACACTGGCTTCCACCAGAATAATTCCTGGGACTTTCCATTTTCTTACCTCTAAAAGCAGAAAAACAGCTTTTCAACTCCAGAGTTGTCAGAAATAAGTGAGATTAAAAACATCCTGGAAACTAATGACAATGAAAACACAACAATCCAAAACCTATGGGACACAATGAAAGCAGTCCTGAGAGGGAAGTTTATAGCTCTACAGGCCTATCTCAAAAAACAAGAAAACGTGGTGCTGGGCCAGGGCAGGGGACCTGAGGCTGTGCCCCCTTCCTGGTGGGGCTTGACAGGGGACCTCAGGCCATGCACCCCGCACCGGGCCGGGGGACCTGAGGCTGCGCCCCCCAGGTGGGGCCGGCCGGGTCTGGGTCTCACGTGATTTCGAGGTGCACGTGGGTGGGCGGGGACTTGACTCTGGTTCCTGTGGCACATTTCAGACTCTGACAGGAGGAAGATTTTCATATACATTTTACTAATTTTCTTTCATCTCTGACGCTTCTATTATAGAGAAAGGGCAAATAGCAGTATTAAAATATTTCCTCTAATTAATTCCCTTTTAATGTGCACAAATTTCATGTACCGGGTCACTAGTGTACATATGATTCTAACTCACCTCAAGAACAACTTAAGATGAAGAGATACCTCTCTTGAAATTATAAAAACATATACAATGAGTAAAATCTCACTCCTATCTCTTCTCACATCAGCCTACTTTCTGCACCCCACTACCCATTGTTCTTAACATCTTTTATATACTTCCAGAGTTCCTTTATATCTTATTTTTAAACTTCATAATGCCAACTTATTCCCACATGAAAATGAACAGGGTTAATATGTGCTTATTACAATATGTTACAAAATGTGAAATAGTGAGCTGTCTTAAATTAACTGGCATTCCAATTTCAACAATTGTATTACAAGTCTAAGAAATTCAAAGATGTGTCTTTTAAGTAATTATTAAAGGTGATCAATTTTCTACTTCTTACATCTTCATTAAAGTTTCCAAAAGAACTCTCCTGACCAGGGTCTTCCTGGTATCAGTTTTTCCTTTTGCCTTGAAATAAGTGGAAACTGAACTTTGGAATCACCTAAAGAAAGGAATTTTGATGTGATAGGAGTGATAAAATGAGACACAGGGGAAGACCTAGATAGTGAAATTTGGAAGCTATAAGGTCCAAGTGAGAGGTAAACAGTATTAACAAAGGACAGGGACTACTGGGTAAGCTTGCAGTTCACTTGTGGTCAAAGTTAGCTCTAGGCTCGTCTCCAGGGACCCCTGGACATCTGTGACTGACCCTGGGCCAGGACAAGGATGAAACAATCTAACTAGTGACTTATAATGTACTTTTTTAAAAAAAATATATTCCAGAGAGGAAAAAAGAGAGGGAGAGAGAAACATCAATGATGAGAGAGAATCATTGATTGGCTGCCTCCTGCACGCCCCCCACTGGGGATCGAGCCCGCAACCCAGGCATATGCCCCTGGCCGGAATCGAACCCGGGACCCCTCAGTCCACAGGCCAACGCTCTATCCATTGAGCCAAACCAGCTAGGGCTATAATGTACTTTTTAAAGGCTGAAACTCCATGACACACACTCGACTAGTTTGTTTATATTATTTGTAGGAAATGTATAGGCTGATGATTGGTTCTTGGCTTCTTAGATTATATTGTCTAATTTAGCCATATGAGCAGCAGGTACACATGTACCTTTGTAACCTTGAGTCCTGGCTTCCCTGACAACTGGTATCTTGCGTGTATCTTAGTGGTTCACAACCTGAACACAAATCACATATCATGAGGTTAGGAAAGGGCCCTGGAGCTGCGCCTGGAGATCGGAGACCTCTTTCTGTCGCCTGTTTTCTTTCTCCCACTGCACCACCTGCCTCCGTTTATAAAAGGTAAACAGTATTAACAAAGGACAGGGACTACTGGGTAAGCTTGTGGTTCACTTGTGGTCAAAGGTAGCTCTCAGCTCGTCTCCAGGGACCCTGGGCCAGGACAAGGATGAAACATGCTAACTAGTGACTTATAGTGTACGGAGCAGCATGCACCTCCCCAGAATATGCCTCTCTGGCATGTGGGTTATTTCAAGCTGCAGAGGATCAAGGTCTAGCACACTCAGGAAGAGTCCTTCACCTCCGCTTAACTGTCTAGAAGAATTCAGGGAGGGGGACTGGACCAGCAGGAGAGCTATTATCAGAGATAACTTTTTATATCAGAAAGACTTACCTGCAGGTCACGGCAACACTGTTTACCAAGCATTTGTTCTTCTCACCATCCTGTGAACTGCCTTCTTTCCCTTTGAAGCCCCTTAGCTCAGGATGGGACATAAGCCTCTATTACCTGACTTCTGGGGAGTCTCCTATTTTTATGAGGCTCCCATGTGTATGAAATGTGTTTTCTCTATGTTAACCTGTCTTTTGTCAATTTGATTATTAGACAAGCCAAAGAAGCTAGAAGGGAAGAAGGGAGAAGTTTTCTTCCTTTGTTCAGCCTTATATGACTACACCCTTTGGTATCCTGTGGGTCCCTTCAATGATATGAACCTGTCTAATTGTTGCAACTTCAGTAAAAACAAACAAAACCAGAAATTGTGACTAGGAAAGTGGCGTGCAATCATCCTGAATTCCCACAGGTGTCCAGGAAGACACTACACAGAAGGCGTCGCCTCCCTCCCTCCCATCTTGTGAACGCAGACGAGCCTGAACTACTCTGTCACCAGAAGGCAGGATATACACATCAGCCTGGAGTGAAGCAGTGTCAGGGATTCAAACTGTACCAGAAGCTCTGTGCCTTCTGCCCTAGCTTGTTTGGCTCAATGGATAGAGCGTTGGCCTGTGGACTAAAGGGCCCTGGGTTCGATTCCAGTCAAGGGCATGTAACTTGGTTGCAGGCTTCGGCCCTGGATGGGGGCCTGAGGAAAGCAACCAATCAACGTGTCTCTTTCACATCAGTGTTTCTCTCTGTCTCTCCCTCTCCCTTCTACTCTCTCTAAAAATCAATGAAAAAAATATCCTTGGGTGAGAATTAGAAAGAAAAAAAAAACAACTCTGTGCCCTCCTACGAGAATATTCTGAGGCGCTTTCTTCACACACTCTCTAGCAGTAAGAAACATTTGCAATAGAACATTTTTCTACAAACTGTATCTTCGCAGATAGACTTCTAAAACCAAAGAAAGTACCATAAGGCAAGATGAAGAGAAATATCTGAATACTACTCTCAGCAGAAATTCAGTTTATATTTGAAAGATAAACATATATGTGTATGCATATATAAACATATTCAATAACATTTTTCCTTCTTGGCAGGTGAAGGTAAGTAGATTCTAAGTCTGTGGTTTTCTCTTTCTTTTATACAAAAACAACTGCTTTACTGTCATTACTTATTTTACAAGCACTCAAAATGATTTTTTTTTTCCAAGCAATTACAGTGCCTTGGAAGTGGGAAACCTTGATTACTTAATGTTTTAATAAAACTTGTTTTAACCACAGACATATGACTTATCAGACATAAGAGGCTGAAACGGCCAAGAGAATGTTATGATGCAGCCATATATTAATACATGGTAATTAAACATATGGAATAAGTAGTGTATGCATGCATATGAGAATAACCAATGGCCACAAGACACTGGGGAGTGGGGGAGGCCGAGGGAATGTCAAGGGGGGGAAAAAAAGGAGACATATGTAATACCCTTTTTAATACTTTAAGAAATAAAAATTATAAAAAAAAACAAACATTTTTCCTTCTTGGCAGCTGAAGGTAAGTAGATTCTAAGTCTGTGGTTTTCTCTTTCTTTTATACAAAAACAACTGCTTTACTGTCATTACTTATTTTACAAGCACTCAAAATGATTTTTTTTTTCCAAGCAATTACAGTGCCTTGGAAGTGGGAAACCTTGATTACTTAATGTTTTAATAAAACTTGTTTTAACCACAGACATATGACTTATCAGACATAAGAGGCTGAAACGGCCAAGAGAATGTTATGATGCAGCCATATATTAATACATGGTAATTAAACATATGGAATAAGTAGTTAAATAAAAAGAATTTGTATTGTATATTGTACTACAATAGTGAGTAAACTGAGGCCCAGAGAGATGAAGGGAATTGGGATAGGACTCAGAAGTAGGAAATGAGAGCTCTAGGTTTTAGGGGTATGTTTTTTGAAAATATATTTTTTATTGATTTCAGAGAGGAAGGGAGAGGGAGAGAGAGAGAAACATCAATGATAAGAGAGAATCATCGATCTGCTGCCTCATGCACCCTCCACACTGGGGATCGAGCCTGCAACCAGGGCTCCTGGTTCATAGGTCAACGCTCAACAATGAGCCACTCTGGCTGGCTAGAGAGAGCTCTAGGTTTTGATTCAGGCCACCCAGGTCCCTAAGTCTGAGCTACTGTGTATCATTAAGACTCCTTGACTCAGATGCTGAGGCAGAAAGGCAAAGCAAACAGACTGAGAGGCAAAGAAGAAAATAAACAAGGAGAAAATGAAAAGTTCTCTGCAAAATGAATTCCTCATTTTCTGGGCCTCCAAACTCTGGAGAAGGCAGGGAGTACTCCGAAAACAGAGAGCGAAGGGGCCCTAGCCTTAAGCTCTGAGTGCAGTCTTATTTGGCTCAAGGGAAGGGAGAAAACGGAGTGTTTGGCGGGAGGAGAACAAGCTTTACTCCTTGGAGCCCCAGAGTGCCACACAGGAGCTCAAAGGAGGGCTCCCTTCCCCCGGCCCTGGGAAAGAACTTTAGAAAGCGTGAGTGAGCGTCTTCTTTTGGCACCTGCCCCTTGGGGCTCCTCAGCCCGAGCTGCACTGTTGAGAGACATGAAGGCTTCCGGCTGGTGAGCAACTGGTGTCTATGCTGTTCTGGAAGACCCCACTGACCACACTTCACACACAGGGTCCCTCTCAGTCTGCAGAGAAAAGAAGCTTTTATAGCAAATGAAGTCTAATAAGAAGGCCTTTCACAGACAGACAAAGGCCAGTGATGTAGTTTCCCCTGCCCTGAATTTCAATTAGTATCTCAGGCAACAAAATGACTAATTGAGAAATGTCTGCAGTTACCCTGTGGGCCAAGGCCAAAGAAATATTATAAAATAGATATATTAAGAATCTCTATTAGCCAAATGGACTCTCAGTGGGAAGGTAGAGGAATATTTCATAAGAATATTCTATTGGAGTTTTAATATTTTAAAAACTCCTTCAGAGTTTTGCTTTAACACTCCTGATAATCACCTTTTTGCTTTAAAGTATTTAACATTTTAGTGAATTAAATAGTAAGATGCAATATGTTCCTGTCCACCATTTAATTAAAGTAGATGTGAGATCTCTTTGAGTCTTTGTTGGTACTTCACTTATTTAATTTCCCCTGTATCCAACTTGTATACACTTTCAGTAAAGCTCACATTCTCCAGAAACAATTAGATTAATGGACTTTTGAAATATGAATTTTTCAGTGAGCCAGAGCTGCTTTTTGAAAAGAATGAGCCATAACACAAATATAGTATCAATTACATTCAGATATTCATGACATATTATATTACTTATTACTATTTATATATGAAAATGTAAGTAATGATATTTTAGATTAATCACAATGTTAAATTAACATATGCCTGGGGCTTAAAACAAGTAAATTTTAAGCAAACATAAAATTAAACAGTATTTTTTTTTTCAGGATTTTTTTTTTTTAAATATATTTTATTGATTTTTTACAGAGAGGAAGGGAGTTGGCCTGCAGACTAAAGGGTCCCAGGTTCAAGTCCAGTCAAGGGCATGTACCTTGGTTGTGGGCACATCCCCAGTAGGGGGTGTGCAGGAGGCAGCTGATCGATGTTTCTCTCTCATTAATGTTTCTAACTCTCTATTCCTCTCCCTTCTTCTCTGCAAAAAATCAATAAAATATATTTTTTTAAAAATCAAAGAGAACAATTTTAGCATACATTCTGAATGAGTTATTGACCAGTGTCTCAGTCATAAGATTTATGGTGACATCAGAAGGGAAGTTCAAAGTGTTATAAACCCAGAGAATTTAAATTTTCATCTATAAAACTGTTAGAAATAATAAAATGATGCATTAACTACTTATCTTTGGTGAAATATTTTTCTATAATTTTTTTCTTTCTGAAAAATTTGAAATTAAAACACTGTAAGTTTAGACTAGTAAACTATATAGAGCATAGCCTGTTAAACTACTCATCTTATAGTTTCTATATAATATTTAGGTCTGAAGAAGAACATGCTCTAAGTTTTCATAGTCTAAGAAAATAATTGACATTAAAAAATAAATAACTCCTACTATTAAAGTCTGGGAGGACAGCATTCATATTTATATTACTTTTTTTTAATCACAGCAACATTTACATTAAGTCCAAAATATTATGTATTCACAAACTTATTTCCAATATTATCCTTTAAATAAATCTGCCTTTCTAATGTGATGTTTAATATTAATATACAGTACTATTTAAATCTAATGATATTAATTCTAGGGGAAAGGAATAAATAATGGCTACTGGAAGTCGCAAACATATTGATAGCCAGCAGCATCAACAGCACATGAAAACTTCTTAAAAATGAAAATTCTCAAGCCCCACCCTAGACCTAAGAAATCAGAGAAACTCCAGCAATCTGTATTTTAACAAGCTCTTCTTGCACACCCTAAGTTTGAGAACCACTGGTCCAAATAAGAAAAATCAACTTACAACAGCTTAAGTTCATCCAGAAAATAGATGCTCATAGTAGATTGCTCTATTAGCTATTCAATGACATCAATTGTCTAGAAATTACAAATAAATAAATAAGATAGACAAACAATGGAACAAAACAGAGAGCCTAGAAACAGACTCACATTGACATTAAAACTTAATAAACAACAGAGATGTCATTGGAGATCAGTGGGGCAAAGATAGGTTAGAAGAAATTATACAAGAACTAGAGGCCCGGTGAACGAAATTCAGGCCCTCTTGCAGTCTGGGAGCTCTCGGAGGATATAGTTAGATATCCTTAGTGCTGCCACGGAGGCGGAAGAGGCTCCTGCCACCGCCACTGTGCTCACCAGACCCTTAATAAACAACAGAGATGTCATTGGAGATCAGTGGGGCAAAGATAGGTTAGAAGAAATTATACAAGAACTAGAGGCCCGGTGAACGAAATTCAGGCCCTCTTGCAGTCTGGGAGCTCTCGGAGGATATAGTTAGATATCCTTAGTGCTGCCACGGAGGCAGAAGAGGCTCCTGCCACCGCCACTGTGCTCACCAGCCCTGAGCTCAGCTTCTGGCTGAGGGGTGCTCCCCCTGTGTGAGCGCGCTGATCACCAGGGGGCAGCTCCTGAATTGAGCATCTGCACTATGGTGGTCAGTGCGCGTCATAGTGACCGGTCATTCCGCCATTCAGTTGATTTGCATATTAGCCTTTTATTATATAGGATATATATTTAAGACTTTGCAGCAGAGAATTTCTCAAATAAGAGACAAAAAATGGCTTCCCATAGATGAAAAGATTGATACATTTAACTACATTAAAATTCTATACTTCTGTTCATCCAAATATCATTTACAATAAGGGAAAAGATAAGATTAGATAGTCAACTAATTAATAGGAATTCTCTAACTAAGAACTTATGTTTCTCACACATACTGACAAAGCTTTGTATTTAATATTTATTCATTTAACAACTATTCATTGAGTGATCACGTGCCAGACACTATTACAAGTGCTGGGGGTATAGTAAACAACTTTGATGAACTATGAAGATCTCTGCTCTCCTGAACTTACATTCCTTGCTTACAAAAGACCTGATCAATAAATATATTATACAGTTTGTTTATATTAATTATAGGTAAATTATATACCTTAGGTAAATATACAGGGATTCAGAGGAAGTCTGGAGAGAGGTAGATGGATGAATTCTTGTTTTTTTCATATATAGGGTGTCCCCTGAAATGTAGCCACATACGTTTTTTGGATAGTTCAAGTGATGCTTTTTTCTTTTCAGATTTAACCCATTGGGTTTAATAATAATTCAAAGGGTGTATACATTTCTTGAGATACCCTGTATTGTTATTGATTTTGGAGACAGAGGAAGGGAAAAGGGGAGAGAGAGAGAGACAGACAGACATTGATGTGAGAGAAAATCATTGATCAGTTGCCTCCCATATGCACACCAACTGGGGATCAAACCACAACCTGGGCAGCGTCGTCCTATACACCAAAAGGTCACCAGTTTGATTCCCAGTTGATTATCAATTGAGCCACACCAGCCAGGGCTGGATGCATTTTTGGTAGTGGTCATGTAGTGTGGAGATCTTTGAAGTGAACTTAACACTTATCAGAGAACATCTACCCAGAAAGAGACACTAAACAACCAGGGAGACAGAATGATGTAGACACCTGACATCACCAGCCTCTGTCATCAGCTACTCTGTGCTGACACCAAGGAACCAGGAAGGCGCTCGGGGACTCCTGTCTGAACATAACAGAATTCAAATCTCAGGGCCGGGGTTCTTGGGGCAGGGCTCTAACTTCCAAGAAATGACTGAGGTATTATTCATTAATTTCTTGCTCATTCTAAGGTGTCTCTCACTGTCATTATCTTGAATTTGGGACCATAGAGGGTCCCAAAATATCTTTTGGCTGATGAGGTTCCACTGCTGTCATGGCAGCTCACATAAAAGCTTCTGAGAATCGGGTCATCATTAAGGAGAAAATGAATTTTTAGAATGTCGACTGATTGCCATTACAATAGAGAGTCACTATACTGAAAAGAAAATCATCTGTTACAAAGTTGACAATGACCACATTTTAGTAAAATTTGAAATTTTCGAAAAACAGAATTTCAGTGTTTCTCAGAAATACCTTTGTTAGACAAGACAATCCTCTAGGGCAGTGGTTCTCAACCTTGGCTGCACATTAGAATCACCTGGGAATCTTTTTAAAATCCTGAGCAGTGGTGGGGACTGTAGCAGATGGAGAGCACAGGCCATGTCTAAGGTACAACCACTATGCATCTATAGCTCACTTTTGTTGGTATCTATACATATAAAGAGGTGATATTCAAATTAGGCTGGGATGCCATAACAGGTCACGACCGGACAGGAGGAGGTTGCGTGCGCAGGTGAGGCCTGGAGCAGAGATGGAGACAGAGACAGGGGGGCCTGCCGGAACCAGTGCTTGAGCGGCCCTGGAGCAGACACAGGCAGGGGGGCCAGGGGACGCTGCAAGTCAGGGGTGCCTCCTTGCACGATTTCAATCGCGTGCTGGGCCTCTAGTGATAAAATGACTCTCATTCCCGTCTCCCCACCACCACTGCTTACAACAGACCTAATCAATCAGTAAATTGTAAAACAGACTGTATGTGTATGATAGAATTATGGAGCTATGACCCTGGAGGGGAAATGACTAATTGCATAGAAATAACATGAACAGAAATGGTCTCTATGCTTACATGAGGAAATCTGTATGTATCATCATTAAAACTTTAAACCAGTTTGTGAAAAGCAATGGAAGATTCTAATAGACTATGGCTATAAGAATGGATGCATAAATAAATAGAGATGACACACTTATTCACCCTCCTCCTAATAAGCTAGTACAAGGTGTGTGTTTTGGTGCGCGTAACATTCTTTATACTTTAGAATTCCAGTGTTCATTCTTTTTTTAAATCTTTATTGTTGGCCCTGACCGGTTTGGCTCAGTGGATGGAGCGTCAGCCTGAGGACTCAAGGGTCCCGGGTTTGATTCCGGTCAAGGGCATGTACCTTGGTTTCGGGCACATCCCCAGTGGGGAGTGTGCGGGAGGCAGCTGATCGATGTTTCTCTCTCATCGATGTTTCTGGCTCTCTGTCCCTCTCCCTTCCTCTCTGTAAAAAACCAATAAAATATATTTAAAAAAATCTTTATTGTTGAAAGTATTACATATGTCTCCTTTTTTCCTCTGTCCTAATTCACTTAAGCAGGAAGGGAAGATGAAAGAGTCTGTTCTGGAAGTAAACTGCTGACGGAGACTGAAAATTTGCCAGGAGAGCCTCATCACCACTGAGTCACGGCACTGCGATTCTCAATCAATAAAAGAGCCAACTGCATGAACTGAAAAGTCTTAGTTTACAGTTACCTTTTTTCTTTTTCTTTTAACCAACACACTTGCATGGGAACTGCTTTTAGTCATGATGAAGTGACAAAGAAAGGACTTAAACTTTCATGGTAAACAATTAGAAAACTGGACAAAATATATGAAACAGCTGTTCTCCGACTATGAACAACAGCCCTGTAGGTCTTTATCTCTAGGCGGGAAAAAGATGAGGTGAACACTATGAACAACCCAACTCTCTACCTGGAGCAGTGGTTCTCAACCTTCTGGCCCTTTAAATACAGTTCCTCATGTTGTGACCCAACCATAAAATTATTTTCGTTGCTACTTCATAACTGTAATGTTGCTACTGTTATGAATCATAATGTAAATATCTGACATGCAGGATGGTCTTAGGCGACCCCTGTGAAAGGGTCGTTCGACCGCCAAAGGGGTCGCGACCCACAGGTTGAGAACCTCTGACCTGGAGGCAATTTATGGGCTGCAGCTGCCAGGAGGGGAAGCCAGAGAGCCCAGAGGCTCAGCTGAGGTGAGGAGGGAGTGCGGAGCTCAGGGAGCCGAGGGGGCTGGAAGTGTCGGGGTAAAATTACATATAGAGAGAGAGCTACATAGAAAAAGACCTCCAGAAATCTGCATAAGGGTTTCCTTTAGCCCTTCCTGTGGGCCAGGCTGCACATGCCTATTCTATGGGAATCATTATGCAAGACACTGGAATTACAAAGAAATATAGGACAAGGTCTCTGCCTTCCAGTGCTAAAATATGAATAATTTCACATTGGTAATGATTTCCTTTTCTCCTCTTGATTATATCTACAGTTCTTTCATAATTTTAAAATTCTTTTTGTTTTGTGAATGAATTTTTTCCAGTTACATTATAACTTTGTCAATTCTATACATATTTGATTGTTTATGGAGATACTGAAAACAGCCATTCATTCCTTTTATTAGTTCAACAAATACTCATTGCATATAATATACAAGAAATACTGTAGGTTCTGAGATTATAAAAAGCATAGGACGTTGCCTCTGTCTCAAAGTTTTTAATTTAGTTGGGGAGTTGGTAATATGTAACATCTATTGAATCCTGGTATGCAAGTACTGTTCCAAATTATGAGTACTTTGTAAGATATTTATAGCCTATATATGACTAACAAAATTATTATGGATTCATATCTGAAAACATCCATAATATACTATATGACTCCTGCAGCAAAAAAATGCATTGAGTTTCAAACAATTTAAATATGAATTAACTTCAGGAGTACTTTATTGCCAGTTAAGAGCTGGTTCTATAATGTGTTAGATATAATTTAGCAAGCTTTCTTTTATGATTAATAATTGAAAAATGACTTCATATTCTTTTCTAATATGTTTTTATTATTTAAAAATGCTCAGCAATTGTGAAATAAATGTTCCTGTGGGGCTGTATTGTCTTCCACGGACTGAGTTTCTAAGGCTGCCACAACAGATTACCATACACCGGTGGCATAAACAACGAGTTTATTCTCACAGTTACAGACGCCAGAAGTCTGATGTGAAGTCTCAGTTACAGAGGCCAGAAGTCTGCTGTCAGGGCCACACCCCTTCTGAAGCGCTATGGAGAACCCTTCCTGACCTTTTCCAGCTTCTGGTGGCCCCAAACCCCCTTGTCTCATGGCAGCAGAACTCCAATCTCTGCCTCCATCTTCACATGGCCTTCCCTGTGTCTCTGTCTTCCTCTTTTCTGTCTCTTAAAGGACACCTGGTATTGAATTTAAGGCCAGCTGTTATCCAGGATGATGTCATTTCAGGATCCTCACCTTCATTACATTTGCAAAGACCCTTATTCCAGATAACACCACACTCTGAGGTAACAAGGGATAGCAAGTGTTGAGCTGTGTGACATATATTTTGGCACCACTATTCAATCCACTATACCAGTGGTTCTCAACCTTCCTAATGCCACGACCCTTTAATACAGTTCCTCATATTGTGGTGACCCCCAATTTCATTGTTACAAATTGAACATAATTAAAGCATAGTGATTAATCACAAAAACAATATGTAATTATATATGTGTTTTTCTATGGTCTTAGGCGACCCCTGTGAAAGGGTCGTTCAACTCCCAAAGGGGTCGCAACCCACAGGTTGAGAACCGCTGCATTATACCCATCTTAATTATTCTTATTTTTTGTTGTTTTCCTAACATTAAGGGTGGTGGGAGGCTGAAGGGGGTGAATGGCCAGGATGTGGGGAGGAACTTGCTAGTAACAGGGACAGAGATGGAGAAGGAAATGGGAGAATAAATAGGAAAAGCAGGAGGAAATAAAAGACACAGATAGCAGAATAGCCAAGGAGTTAATGACTGTCGTCTTCTCAGGCTCAGATGCATACACAGAGATCAAGAACAAAATAGGCAGAAAGTGAGACAAGATGAAGAAAAAGACACATTAAAAAAAGGTCAAAGTTTGGGGACAGTGTTCAAGCATTCTTGGTAATGAGCTGCATCGGCACTGCTATGAAAGGGCATTGAAGGTAAAGCACCCACACGGACAAGGAAAAATAACTTTGTTTTCTAAGCCCAGACTTAAAACATATTCCTAGCTCTTGCCTCTACCAGCTACTGCAATATCGCTAATGAACTAACCTCATCCTCATAATTATTTCTGGGAGTTTCTCTTAGTTGTTTCAAGAGCAAAACATTGATCGGTTGCCTCCTGCACATCCCCCACCGGAGATCAAGCCCAAAACCTGGGCTTGTGCCCTGACAGGAATCAAACCAGCAACCTTTTGGTGCCAGAATGACACCCAACCAACTGAGCCACACCAGCCAGGACTGTTCCAGGAAAATTTTCCCCACAGCAGATCAGACTGAAAATATATAATTCAAGTCACTGTTTGCTTTAGGAAAATCAATTGATCTTAGACAACAGACTGCTCACGTGGGCAAAAGGTTCGGGAATCACTCTAATTGAGCTTTAAACAGAGCTCTTGGATTCCCAGTAAACAAGTGTAAAAGGAAACAATTCTAGTTATCTGATTTTTTAAAAGTAAATTTTGTTGATTTTTTACAGAGTGGAAGGGAGAGGAATAGAACGTTAGAAACATCGATGAGAGAGAAACATCGATCAGCTGCCTCCTGCACACCTCCTACTGGGGATGTGCCTGCAACTAAGGTACATGCCCTTGACCGGAATCGAACCTGGGACCCCTCAGTCCACAGGCCGACGCTCTATCCACCGAGCCAAACCAGTTAGGGCTAGTTATCTGATTTTTAAAAATATTATTAGATATTCAGGATAAACACATTTCTTCACTATTATTTTTATCCCCACTGTACAGATGAAGAAACTGAGGTTTAGAAAAATTATGAGATTTAGACAAGATTCCACTGGGACTAGGTGGTGGGATCTGAATTTAAACCCAACTCTCATCTGACTTCCTGAGTTCCTATTTTTAAACATCACATCATACTGCTGATAAGAGTGTACAGCTTTCTAACACCTTTGTCAAGAGAAGAATAAAACTTAAGAAAAAATGGAGAAGTTGGTGGATTGCATGTCACTTGGGTTATGGCCCTTGAATATCTGTCAGCTGGGTTTTGACAGGAATAGAATAATAAGTAGGCAACTGAAGGTAGCCCTCTCTGATGGCAGCCTCTGAAGAATATTCTGTGTTGCAGATTGAAGAGAGATGCAGATGGTTTGAGTACCAGGCAAGCAGGTGGCAAGGCTGACATTCCATTAAAAATGATGAAAAGTCTGCTCTGATGATTTGATTGGATGTAGGGGTCATCTTATTTGCATAAGAGGGGGAAGGGCAAAGAGGAACACAGAGTCAAATGGTCCTTAAGAAGAGCTCTGTCATACTGAACACCTATGAGCAGAACAAAACTTAGACCGGAAAATTCTATGAGTAGGGTACTATTAGCTTTCTACTTCAAATACAAAAGAAACTTAGTGATGACCTTGGCCATGTCGGTTGTGAATATCATTAGTTTCCATATTCATCTTAAAGAATATATATGAAAGCAATGATTTTAATTTTGGAATTGTTGACAAAAAAGGATTCTTCTTACCTGTAGGCAACTGAACTAATTATTTCCTAAAGCCACTCCTACAAGAAGCAAACAACAACAAAAGGAAGCCAGAGCCTGTCTTCTGAACTGTCCTATTGATCAAGAATACAGGCATACTGTAATCTAAAAACTGAATCAGACCACTTAGATGTGAATTAGAAATGGAATGAAAGGGCCAGCAAAATTGAAGCAGAAGAAACAATAAGAGGAAGATAGTACTAGTAAACTTTAAACACACTGCTAAGTGGCAATAATTACAAAGAGAAAACCAGAACTAACAGTAGGCAAATAGAATAACAGAACAGAATAGAAGACAAAATAGACAGAAATAGGGCAAATGGGATAGTGAACACAGAATAATGTAGGTGCCCTTGTGGAAAAGAACATAAGTGTCATTAAGAAAGAAATCAATTTTAGTTAAAGGGCAATTATGAAGAAAATTACTCAGACCAAAATTATCTATTTATTCAGAAACGATGTATGTAATTACCTTCTCAGACCTGGTAAGAAATCCGAAGACTACTGAATATTTAGGATGCAGGAAGCTAATCAAAACCTATTGCTGACCAATGAGATGGGGAGATTTGACTATATTTTTGTGTTTTGCTGATATCCAAAGTAAAATTATTGAGATTGTCATCAGAAATATGCACCCTTAAACTCAGGACTTATGCTAATTTTAGAAGCTTGTAAATCATTTCTTTAAAAACTATGTCAAATCATAAAAGCTATATATTGTAGAAAAGAGTAATAATGCACTACATATCTCTATTTTTTTCATTTGAATTAAAAATGGTCTTCCTAACAATTCTTTCTTTTCATTTCTTTTATTCTCCAACACTAAAAAATATTCTGGGTGTGGTTTTTATTTGTTTTTATTTTTGAGATTGTAATTACTTTGATTCTCCTGATTTTGAGATTGCAATTACTCTGATTAAACTGTTTTTAATACATTTAAAAATAATAAATTAATTTGAAATATTCTTTTTTAACATTTTCAAAAATATTTTTTTATTTATTTCAGAGAGGAAAGGAGAAGGAGAGATAGAAACATCAATGATGAGAAAGAATCACCGATTGGCTGCCTTCTGCATACCCCCTACTGGGGGATCAAGCCCATAACCCGGGCATGTGCCCTGATCAGAAATTGAACCATGACCTCCTGGTTCATAGGTCCATACTCAACCACTGAGCAATACTGGCCGGGCTGAAAATGTAATATTTTTATAAAAAAGAGGGGTACCATGTTGAAATGGTGCTGGGACATTTAGGCATTTAGGGGAAGATTTTAAAATATAAAGTCCCACATTGTTCTACATACCAAACTGAATCTCACAAAAACTAAAACATTAAAAGTAAAAAATTAAACAGTAAAACTGATAGAAATTAGCATTAAATTATTATAGTTTTGAGAAGGATGACTAGAAGAAGGAAGGAAGGAAAAACATTCTATGCTTATAACTACTAAAAGTAATCTCATAGGAAAAAAGTAGTAGATTTAAAAGCAATTGCCAAAACTTGATTGTGTCAAAAGTAAAACACAATCAAAAGGCAAACAAACTGGGTGAGATACTCATGGCAAATGATTAGGAAAATCAATAATTTCCTATAGCATGCATAAATAATAGAAATACTAACCCTAATAAATGAATGTGCAAACATGATGAAGTATGTCCTAAATTGATGAATAGATTACTAATATTATTAATGAAAAAGTATTCCTCAAATTAATGAAAGTGGCAAATTTCTCACTTATCCATTTGTCCTTTTTTTTTTCTGAGTGTCTATTATATACTAAGCTCTTTATAGCATATACTAGTGAACAAGATAAACCATATCCCTACCCCTCCATGACCTTATAAATTAATACTGAAATGCCATGATTCATGTACTATATAAGCAACCTGAAGTGCTACAAAGATTAATGCTTGCCAGTGCTCAGTGAAATTGCAATTCCTTGCTATTACTAATGGGAGCATAAATTGCTTTAATACTTGAGAAAAGCAACATGGCTATATGTATGACCTTGGAAAAAAAAAAGTCTTATACCATGTGATATAGTAATTCTACTGCTCAAATAATATTCTTGAGTGGGTAAGAGATCAATCAAAGGACTTGTATGCATGCATATGAGCATAACCAATGGGAACAGACCATATTGCAGTGATGGCGAACCTTTTGAGCTCGGCGTGTCAGCATTTTGAAAAACCCTAACTTAACTCTGGTGCCGTGTCACATATAGAAATTTTTTGATATTTGCAACCATAGTAAAACAAAGATTTATATTTTCGATATTTATTTTATATATTTAAATGCCATTTAACAAAGAAAAATCAACCAAAAAATGAGTTCGCGTGTCACCTCTGACACGCGTGTCATAGGTTCGCCATCACTGCCATAGGGGGTGGTGAGGGCATGTGCTGCGGGGTGGGAGCAGCCAGGGAGAAGTCAATGGGAGAAAAGGAGACTTATGTAATACTTTAAACAATAAAGAATTTAAATTAAAAAGAAGAAACAATTCTAAATACATTTTAAAAATATATGCAAGTAGCAATGAAATTATACAACAGCTAATACTGATTCAGTGTTAACTATATGCCAGGTGCTGTTCCAAGTGTATCACATGTAAGAATTTATTTAATCCTCACAGCCTAGGAGGTAGGTGTTGCTATTATTCCCACTTAATAGATAACAATATTGACGTCCAGAGAAGATAATTCACTTGCCTAAGTTTACTCAATTAACATATGCATAACCATTGTTAAACCGTAGCAAATGTGAAGAATACACTGCAAAATACACTTGGCTCTAAAAATAAAATCCAAATCTTCTAATTTCAATTATTTGCAAAGTTTTAAGTAATTATTTTGTAAGGGATTTTACCTAATACAATTTTTCTTTTGTGCATCTGCTTTATCCAACATGAAATGCTATATTGCTAGGCATCAATAAAATTTCCTGGCGATCCAGTTAAAAAAAAAATTAAGATGCCCAGGTCTTATATTCCCAAGAATAACAGCTGTTTTTAGCCTATGATTTGGTGGAATATGTTGAGGAAAGTCTGTTTCCAAAAGCAGTTGTTTAATTCATTTCAGATAGAAGTACAACTCACAGATTGTTAATAGATCGATTTCAAGGCCATCTAAGATATCCATTATATAAACAAAGAGGAAGCTGCCTAGCTGGTGTGGCTCAGTGGTTGAGCATCAACCTGGGAGGTTCGATTCCCAGTCAGGGCACATGCTCCAGTTGCAGGCTCAATCCCGTGTGGGGCGTTCAGGAGGCACCCGATCAATGATACTCTCTCATCATTGATATTTCTATCTCTCTCTACCCCTCTCCCTTCCTCTCTTAAATCAATACACACACACACACACACACACACACACAAAGAGGAAGCTGGCATTCAGTGTTTAATAATACTTCTCTTAGGCTGGAGAGCCAAGTGGTGTCCACTGGATGTTTCCCAGAGGATACTAGCCAGTCTGTGTATGCAGAGGATGGCAAGCAGGTATTTTCTGCTTTAATTCAGGCTGCTATCCTAACAGGAACAGCCCAGGTGGAAAGAAGTGCTGTCCAGTACTAGATTAATCATATATTCATTTTATCCCTCTGAACTGCTTACACATATTTCCAGCAGCGTTTGGCTCAGCATTTGCACAGACTAGGTGCTTAACAGAATGGTCATCCCTGAGGGATAAACTTTACAGCAAAATACAGAGAATTCCCATTTCTCTTTGCCAAAGTCTGAAAAATTGTGGTTACATATGACTATCAGCATGTACACATCGAAAGCATTTGCCAACTCAATAGTATTTCTCTCAATTGGAAGCTTAATGGTGGATTTTCCCATCACAATACGATTAGGTAATAACACTGTCTGACCTTGGAGTGACTCATTGCCCTTCTCTGCTGACTGGTCTCAGCAAAAAAGATGATGCAAAATAAAAGAATGGGTGAGTACATGGCAATAAGATGGGCATCGCCAACTCTACTCTTTCGATTCCTATCAATTTTAAACATATCTTCTCTCTCTGTTCTAATGACAAGTGCACCAAATAAATTAAGATATAATAAAGAATTGATTACTAGCCAAAGTTACATATTTATTATCTTTTATTCTTTTTTTTTCTTAATAGTCTAGATCTAGAACATGCATTTCCAATAAGGTGAGATATCCCTCCTACTGGCTGAATACTCCTTCTCTCCCTCACATACCCCCCCCCCAAGATATCCAGGTCTTAGTCCTGGAACCTGTGAATGTTACCTTATATGGCAACAGATTTTGCAGATGCGATCACGGATTTGAGATGGAGAGATTATCCTGGTAGAGCCTAAGTGTATCACAGTGTCCTTATAAGAGGGAGGCAGAAGAGTTGACACAGAAAAAGGCAATGTGGTACTGAAACGAGACGCACTGCTGGCTCCAAAGATGGAGGAAGGGTCAGCAGCCCATGAAAGCGAAGAATGCCATTCTAGAAGCTGGAAAAAGGTGGAAACTGGAAGAGGAACCGGACGCTCCACGCCTGCCTCCAACAGGGAGTACGGCCTTGACAACACCTTGACCTTAGCCCAGTAATCTGCAGATGTCTGGCCTCCAGAACAATAAGAGAATCCATCTGTGTTGCTTGAAGCCACAAAACTTGAAGTACATTGTTCCAGCAGCCACAGAAAAGTAATACAGCCTTACCCTGCAAAATCTCATTCCTCAATATTTAATTTTGAAGCAATTAGGGAAAAAATGTCTAAAATAAACTCCTTAAGGAGATGATAAGGGGGAAAATAAGGTTTGGAACATTTCATTGTAAGCAATGTCAATGAAAGATTGATTCAAATAATGATGCAAGATTTTTATTACTCTCAAGGCCCAGTTTCATTATCATTAACGCTTGGGAGTGAGAGGGGTGTTGTTATCCTGACAGGTCCTTTTATATCCTTCATCCTAATATAATGAATATTTTGCCATCCAGAAAATGGTTGCTGGCCCCTTCTTTATGCAGGTAGCCAATCTTCCCTCGTTGTTTAAAAACAACTCTGGGCCTGGATAGAGCGTCGGCCTGCAGACTGAAGGGTCCCAGGTTCGATTCTGATCAAGGGCACATGCCCAGGTTGCAAGCTTGATCCCCAGTAGGGGGTGTGCAGGAGGCAGCTGATCAATGATTCTATCATCATTGATGTTTCTATCTCTTTCTCCCTCAATAAATACATATTAAAAATTAATAAAAATATATTTAAAAACAAAAACAACTCTGGGACTATATTGTGTGCCAAAGCTCATCAGGAAACACATTTTGATAACCTAGATTTCTTTAAGGTAATGCAGGCGGTGAGGTTTTGTCCACTGTGATAGGCTCAGAAGAGACAGTTAGTTACAATTCTGATTTTTGAAAAATTGTTTTGGTGAAACCAAAACTCTATCAGACTATTATTTCTAAATCTAAGTATTTTTATTATTGAACAAGTGATGATGAGGAAGATGCCCAGGTCCTATATTCCCAAGAATAACAGCTGTTTTTAGCCTGTGATTTGGTGGAATGTGTTGGGCAAAGTCTGTTTCCAAAAGCAGTTAAGGGGGCAGTCAGTATATAGCCTTTCTTCTGGGATGCATGGTATTGTACTTTAAGTCAAATTGAAAGTTAAAATTTGGGTCTATTATCACTCTAGCATCATTGGTCTATAATATTTATTTTTAAAAAATCTTTGTTGATTAAGCATTAAAAAGTATAATCCAAGATATATACCAGAATTCATTATATCACTAAACTCACTAATTTGCTCTTTCTGTCTTGCTCAAGTACAAATTTCCTACAACCTTCAAGAAATTAGGTTCTGAGTAGATTGAGGTATCCTTGATTGTTAGATTAAGCCATAAATTCCCTTAGGAGAATTAAATGCCTGGACAGAATCTTAATCAGGCTAGATCTGCCAACCAGAATATTCTTTGGAAATAGAGGTCAAGATGTAAAAAAAAAAGAAAGAAAGAAAAATTAAAATTGTCCACTAAGCATTCCAGCTAAGATGCTGACTGTGCATTACTATTCCTTCCACCCAGTCTGCACAGGGAGCAAAACCTGAGCTTGGGTGGGAGAAAAAGCCTGAAACTGAATCGAGCTATTTTTAGTTCAAGAATCAATATGTATGAAGTGGATTGTGCACAGATCTTTATTCCTATATTCCAAGATGTAGAAAACTGGTGTTTGACCCTATTCACAAGATGGGAAAAGGAAGGGAGGGAGGCCTGGGAGGAGGAGAGATGAAGGAAGGGAGGGAAAGAAGAAAAAAGAAATTCATATATATGGTAATATGTGTTATATATATATAATAAATACATATTATATATAATCCACATATATATACTAAGTATATACCATACCAATTCTACATTTTTTAAAAAAATAGGCTGTCTTTTCACTATTTTTTATTTTTAAACAATAAAGGTTAAAGGTAACTGATAAAAACTTAATTATCCTTAAAAAAAAAAAGTAAAGAGACTATGCAAGATTCCTTTAAAAACAGACTTTTATTTTACCAGTGTCAGCTCCAGAGATGCCATTTCTACAGTCCGCCTGAGACATGAATGATATGTTTCTAACTTTAGCTTGACCTTCCCTGTGGTTTCCGATTTAATTCTTCACTTGGCACTAGTTTAACGACTGGCAATTACAAAGGAAGTTGATGTAACTGTTATATCAGTCCAGAAGTTTATGCCCCTTATTATTGTCTAATGTAGGAAAAAGAGTGACAAACAAAAATGGTACTATTTTGAAGCCGAGTGCAAATGATGCCCAACATCTGGATGTTGAAAATATTTACATGTGTTTTCATTTTTGAAGTTTCCCTCAAATGTTCGGGGTTATGAAAATGCAGGTCCTTATTACCTCCACAGAATAACGCCAAAAAAGGCTAAAGGGACTTCATTTTGAGAGCTATTCAGAAGCTATTGTATTGCTTCTCACTGGGAAATATAATAATGCAACCTTCCAAATCACAGAAAAAGTATTTACAATCGTCAAAAAGAGAATGAAGTGTCTGTGCTCCTTACAACAATGCATGCAGTGTAATCGATAGTCACTGACTCTGAGCATATATGGGATTACAGCGGGCAGTAGGAGATTTTCAGATATGTATAATGCACATCCTTCTTGTTTTAATGGAAACTGCCTCTCCCTTGGGCACACTGTTTCCCCTGCAACCCTCTCTGGTGCTGGCCTGGTTGACTGCTTTCAGAGCATTCTCCCCCTATCCTTCCCCCAAACTCCTCTGCTTTAAATTTCAGGTCATCATGAGATTTCTTTTCAAGCTGGTACATGTACATTTTTTGGAAACAAATTAACAGTTGCTTCCACTGTGACAAGGTCGTGGCAGCACGGTAGGCATAGTCACTGTCCACTGTCCACTACCAGCATTGTTACTGTCACCTACCAAACACCAAGTCCTTCCTCCTCATTTCTCCAAGGCTTCAGCACCTGGCTCGTTGCCAACATCCCCAGAACTTCTGGTCTTAATTCCTGGATTCTCAATATTCCCATCCATGATCTCGACTACTGGAATTCCTCCTCTTGAGGGACCTTGTCCTTCTGCTTCAGCCCATGCTCATTCCTATGCTAATACCTTAGTGACTCACTCTCCCAGGTGACTATCTCACCACTTTTTTCTCCTCAAATCCCCAACACCTCCTCCCATCTCCCCTCTCAGCTGCTGACCTTGCTTCCTGCTTCAGTGAGGAAACTGAAGCAGCCTGAAGAGGACTTTCAAAGGCTTCTCTTCATTCACACCTACTAAGGTACCCACATCTGCATCCACATATCTGCTTTTCCAGGCATTGCCGTAGATGTTCGCAACACCTTGCTCCTTTCCAAAGGCAATCCCTCCATTTTTGCACCAGATCCTATTCCTTTCTTCTTCATGCAAGGAAATCAAGTACTCCAGGCATGTTCCCCTTTTCCTCTTACATCATCAAAATTTCCTTCCCCACTGGGTCATACCCATCAGCAGTCGGCATTCCCATACGCAATTGTTTATTAATCTTAAAAACAAAAAACAAAAAAACCTTTCCCTTGAGCCTATTTTTGCCCCGTAGCTACCTCCTCCTTTCTTTGGTCCTCTGTAAACAAAACCAGCTCCTGAAAAAGTTGCCTCTATTCTCTTCTCCGTTAATTCTCTCTGAAACCTACTCTAATCAGGCTTTTGCTCCCACCACTCCAGAGAAACTTCTCTTAATGAGGTGACCAATGACCCACGGGGTCAATTCAGTTTCCTCATTTTACTTGACTATTAGCAGCATTTCCAATATTGATCACTTCCTTTGTAGACATCACTTTCTTCATTTGGTTTCTGGGAGCCACACTCTCTTTATTTTCTTTCTACCTCATTAATAATAATAACTATTATTATTATTAAATTTTATTATACTATAATTTTATGAGGGTGACATTGGTTAATAGGGTCATATAGGTTCACTATTATTTTTAGTGTCACTTCTTGTCCCCAACATCTCACTGTGAGGTAGCCTAGGGCTCAATGCTTGGGCCCTTCTCTTTTCTACTTACACAGCCTGCCTTGGTGATCTCAGTGATAAGCCTTAAATAGCATCTATCTACCGATAACTCCAAAATTTATATTTCTCTCCCCATATTGTTCTCTCAAACTCTCAGCCCTCAACTTCTACTACCCATTCAACATTTGCATGTGGAAGGCTAACTGGAATTTAAAGCTTAACATGCCTAAAACTTAACTTCTGATCTTCTCTCCTAAAACCTGTTTCGCCTGAAGCTTTCCCCATCTCAATTTTCAAGCTAAAATGCTTGGACTTCCTGTTATCCTTTCTCCTCCTTATCTCATATTCTCTACATCCAACCCATGAGAGAGTCATGTTGGTTTTTCTCTCAAAATATATTCAGAATATTGGTGACCTCTTTTCACCACCTCCTCCTGTCATCCTGGCCCAAACCACCATTTTCTCATATGTGGCTGACTGCACTAACCTCCTACTCTTATCCTGGCTCATTAAAGTCACATCTCTCCTTTGCTCAACAGTTTCCAATAGCTCCCACTTCACTCAAAGTGAAAGCCAAAATCCTTTCAATGGTCTCAAAGGCCCTACCTAAGTGACTTGGCTTCCTATTTCCTCGCTGACCTCATGACAATGTCGTATTAGCCACGTTGGGATAGACACATAGATCAGCAGAACAGAGTCTAGAAATAAACTCAAACAAATGTGGCCAATTGCTTTGACAAAGGTGTAAAGGTAATTCAATGGAGAAAGAATAGTCTTTCAACAAATGGCAATGGGACAATTGAACACATATGCCACAAAAATGAACTTCTACTGAAACCTCAAACCTTGTACAAAAGTCAACTCAAAATGGATCATAGATCTAAATTTGATAAAGCGTTTAGATAAAAATATAGAAGAATATATTCATGACTTGGGGTGGAGAAGTTCCTTAAATCTGATTAAAAATATAATAAATAAAAAACATAATACATAAAAATTTTATATAGTAGACTTCATAGAAATAAAAAACTTTGTGCCCCGCAAAAGACACTTTTAAGAGAATGAAGACAAATACCATGCTTTCACTTGTATATGGAATCTAAGAACAAAATAAATAAACAAACAAAATAGAAAGAAACTCATAGATACAGAGAACAAATTGATGAATGCCAGAGGGGAGAAGGGTTGGGTAGCTGGATGGAAAATGTTAAGGGATTAGGAATTAATTAGTCAATAATATTGTAATAACTATGTATAGTGCCAGGTGGGTACTGAAAATATCGGGGGAACACTTTGTAAAGTATATGACTGTCTAACCACTATGTCGTATACTTGAAACTAATAGAAAATAATATTGAATGTAACTGTAATTAAAAATAAAATTTAAATTTAAAAACAGAATCAAAAGGCAAGCTAAGAGAAAGTATTTGCAAATCATATATCCAAAAACAAAGGTCTTGAATCCAGCACATATAAAGAATTCTCAAAATATATCTAAGAAAAGAAACAATATAACTAAAAAATGGGCAAAGTCTGGAACAGAAACTTTATCAAGAAGAATATATGAAAAACAAATAAGCACATGAAAAGATGTTTGATATTATTAGCCATTAGGGAAATGCAAACTAATCCCATGATGAGGTACCACTACCTACCTACCAGAATGGCTAAAATAAAATAAAAAATACAGATAATATCAAGTGCAGGGAAGAATGAAGGGAAACTAGAAGTTGGCTAGTGGAACTACAAAATGCTATAGCCACTCTGGACAAGTTAAATATACACTTACTACCTAACCCAGAATGCCCACTCTTCTAGTTACTTGCCCTAGAAAAATAAAAACTTTGTTCACACAAAAATATTCACAAACATGAACATATGTAGCAGCTCTATTTGTAATTGTTAAAATCCAAAAATAACCCAATGTCCTTCAACAAATGAATTGTTTTTTTAAAAAGAACAAAACTGTATCCCAGCCAGAGTGGCTCAGTGGTTGAGCGTCAACCTATGTATTAGCCAGGAGGTCATGGTTCGATTCCTGGTCAGGGTACATGCCTGGGTTGTGGGCTCGATCCCCAGTGTGGGACTTGCAGGAGGCAGCCGATCAATGATTCTCTCTCATCATTGATGTTTCTATCTCTCTCTCCCTCTCTGTTCCACTCTCTGAAATCAATAAAAAATCTATTTTTTAAGAAAGAGCAAAACTGTAGTATATCCATACAGTGAAATATTATTTGGCAATAGAAAGGAACAAATTATTGATAATGCAACCACTTAGATGAAATCTCATAGGCATTAATGCTGAGAGAAAGGACCGAATCTCAAGAGGTTACATATTGTACAATTTCATTTACATAACATTCTTGAAAAGACAAAACTGTAGTGATAGAGAACTGATTATTGGTTATCAGAGGTTGGGATGGGGAGGGTATGAGGACAAAGGAATAGCACAATACAGGGGAGGTCTTGGGGGTGATGAAACTATTCTGCATCTTGATTGTGGCTGGGGTTACACGAGTCTACATATGTGTTAAATTCATAGAACTATCTACCAAAAAAAATATCTATGAGTCTATAATTAATTAAACTAATCCTACAAACCTATTTATGTAACTTATATTTCCCAAAAGCACAATCAAATCACAATTATTCAAAGGTGACTTGTCTGTATATTGTTAAACCCTGCTTTCAAATTCCTGATGATGTTCATAGGGATATTTATTTACTAGTACAGTAGGTTCAGCACATGTTGGAAAGAACTTTCAACCAAAAGACAGTATTTTTCTAGTGGAATCAAACAGCCAATAAGCAGGCACTAACGTGGTTAAGAGTCAGATTGCCTGGTTTAGGGCACCAGCTTCACTCCTTTTGGACACGCTGTTTAGCCTCTCTTTGCCTCGCCTGTAAAGAGGGGAGAGAAACAGGACCTGCCTTGTAAGTTTTTTGAGAGAATTAAAAGCGATAATGAATGTAAAGCGCATGTGATAAGCTATCAGAAACGTGAGCTATGATATTATTATTTATTTAAACCAATTAAAAACAGTGATAATTCTCTACTGTTTGGTACTTTGCATTATTTCAGAGAGGTGTGAGGTCCATCCCCAACAAGTATGGGGAGCAGGAGAGAAAGTGGCTCTACCCACACCACGCCTTTACAGAACGGTAAAAACATCTGTCAGTTGGAAATGTCAATTTCATCCCAATAACCTATTACTCGGCCAGAAACAACAAAGACTATAAGAAAAGCTTGGTTATTTATTGGATGCGTTAATTACAGTTTAATCTTTCCCCCATGACACAGGTCATCAGTAAGCACATTCGATATTGTACTGAGTAATAATGCAGTGACCCTTTCAAGAACCAGCCAGGTATGAAAGGTTATTTACACTGATAATAAGATCACCCAGATGGCTCTCCTCATCCAACCTATGGGCCTTTAAATATGTGCTGCTTATTCTTTTGGTGCCAGGATGTCAGCCACTACTTCTTGCTCCTATTAGAAGGTGCTGGGGCCTCTCCCTCTACCCCAATGCATCTTTCTAACTTATTGTTTCTGTCTTGCTGTGTGTGAATAAGTCTGATTACCAAACTCTGAAACAATAAATAACACTTACATAGTCCTCTATTCCTTATAAATCACTTTCATGAAAAATATTAATCTTCATAAAAAAATAGGGAATAGGATAGGTGTTATTATAACGTTTATATAGTAAATAATAAGTGTAATCACACAACTGGTAAATGGTCCAGTTAGGACCTAAACTCAGATTCCCTGATTTATAATTCTACACTCTCACCACACCACCATTGATACAACAGAAGCAAATAGATGTTTAAAGACTGGCTGAAGAGCTCTCCATGGAACAAGGTGAATATGTGCTGGTGACTGAGGTCCATGGCATCTAATTGCTGTTTAAATGATGTTTTTCATTTACTCAGTCACAGCAGGTCCACCTATTTGCAGGTTTAATGAGAGACTAAGATGCGTGCGATATTACTGTACAAAATGTTACATGTTATCCTAGTCCATTTGGACTGCTATAACAAAATACCACAGGCTGGTCGCTTAAGCAACAGGCATTTATTTCTCACAGCCCTGGAAGCTTGGAAGTTGAAGATCAAAGTGCCAACAGGTTCTGTGTCAGGTGAGGGCCCACTTCCTGGTTCACAGATGGACGTCTTCTCACTGTGTCCTCACATGGTGGAAGGGGCAAGGGAGCTCTCTGAGGTGTCCTTTATAAGGACACTCCCACCCCATTCATGATGGCCCCCCTCTCAAGACCTAATCACTTCCCCAAGGCCCCACTTCCAAATACCATCACATTAGGAATTAGGTTTCAACATATGAATGTTGGGGGGAACACAACATTCAGTCTATGGTATATGTTGTCTAAAACAGATCCCTTTCTATTTCTATGATACTACCGAGTGCAGGGAAATAGTTTCTAAACACTGAATTTTTGGCACTGAAGTTTCCCAGGCATCTGGCTTATAGTAAGTAAGCACTGAGGAGACCTCTGCTGAATGAATGAATGCATGACTGCAAGGTTGAAAATCCAAAAAGATAAAAAACAAAGACAAAATACTCAAAACCTAGGTCCAACGTTTCAAATCGTCAAGGATTCCCAACAAGAGTAAAGACAGTCAACAGTATCATGCTTTTTAAAAAGCAAAGACCCATTTTTAAGAGACACTGGATGCCAGTCTAAGACGGTCATAACCAGGATGATGAGGCATCCTGCAACTGTGTTACATGAGGACATGCTAATGGATCTAAATATGTTTATCCTGAAACAGAAGGCAAAATAGTTCTTTCCAAATATTTGAAGCTGTTGGGCATGAACTAAAATTGTCAAGTGGAATAGGAACTTTTTAAAGTGTGTTCTCTATAGATCCAGAGGCTAGAAGTATGGCCAGCTGGTAAAAATTGCAGGGGTCAACTTTTCACTGAACAAAAAGGAGCAGTTTAATACTTAGAGCTGCCAAGCAATGGGAGGGCAGCCTTGGGAGGGAGTTGGAAGACAGGGAATTACAGTAATTTAGTATCTCCATTGTCCGAGGCATTTGACATAGGACCTGTACGTTAGCATTATCATCTCCATGTTGGAAGTAAGGAAAGTGAAGCTTAGAGAACAAAAATAACTTGTCCATATCAACAGCTGGTAAGTGGCACAGCTGAAATTCAAATCTAGTGGTAGTTTTTGTTTGTTTGTTTGTTTGTTTTTTCCAGTTCAATTCAATTCAATAAACATTATTTTTTAAAGTCTGCTTTTGACCAGGCACTGTGCTGGATACTGGAGATACAAAGATAAATGGCAGATAAAAGTCCTTTCTTAACAGGACTCACACTTCATCTTCTCCGTAGTGCTAGGAGTGTCTGTGAAAAGGCAACATGGCCATTCAGGTCTACTGGGAAAGAGTTATTAACCTTAACCAAATAATCACTATTGGTACACTAGTACCCTAAAAGTTTATAGATGTGGATTCTTTATGATATAATAGACATAGTTCTAAAATGTTGGCATAATAATAATAGATTTCTGGAAATTCAGCCACTGGCATATTTTAAAATATTAAATGGCCATATCCCAGTAAAATATTACCAACAAGTTAAAAATATAGCTACTGTGCTAAAGCTTCAGATATTGTGCCAGAAATTGCATTAGCTTGAGGCAAGATTCAGAAAAGGGAAACTTGTGCTCTTGGTAACTATAGTGACATGGCTTGGGGGTGTCTACATCACAGCCAGGTTTTCTGAGTTCAGATCCTGTATTGCCACTTATCACCCATGTGCTCTGGACAAGTTACTTGACTTCTCTCTGATTCACATGCCCCATCCTTAAAGTGAGATGATTTAATAATAGGACCTACCTCAATAAGGCTGTTATAAGAATTTAGAACAGTGCCTGGCATATTGCTGGCAGTCAATAAACGTTCAGCTATTTGCACTTTAAAGCATAGACTTAATCTCTACTAAGGCCAATAATCCAGTGTATCACTCCAATCTTCTGCTTTCCACCCAAAGGGATCCATCTTATGGGACATCTCTTTTTTTACATAAATGCCAGTTCTAGTTAGGAATACTGGCATAAGTGCAATGTATGCTTTGTAAATATTGCAGGAAATTCTGATTTCTCTTACTAACAATTGAGACTACTCAGTAGTATTAGAAGTTTCACTATCCTATTTTGTGATTTCATCAACGTGGATATTAGTTTAACTTAGTACCAAGTAAGTGTTCAATAAATATTGTCCAAATAAGCCTATTTAGGCTATCTTCTAGTATGTTAAGACCTATAGTTTGGAGATTAAAAAAAATGAAATTCCAACGTTTTTACTAATTATCTGCTTAGACACTACAGTAATCTATCTGTTCTTGTTAAGCTCTCACCAAAATGATGCCCATCAAGGTAACCCAAGGATTTTTTTCTCCTCTATTACTGGCCCTGAAGGATTAACTCCTAGTTTGGTTAAGATTAATTTGTAATTTGGTTCTTTGACTTGGGTGATTTTTTTATACTCCCTATACTTTAAAAAATTACTTAAAGCAGTTTTCCATTAAAGATATATATATATACACATACACACACACATACACACACACACACACAATAAGATTGATTAAAATGTTTAAAGATGAGAAGATTTATATGAAACATCTAGGTTCATATCTCAACAGAAAGAATTTTCAAGGTAACAAATTCAAAGAGGTATTTATCTAACATTTCTTTAACTTAAGAAAATGGATCTACATAATAAGTGATATCTTCAACAATATTTTAATGAAATATGCAGAAAGTTACCAATGACAACAATTTATGTTTATGTATTTACTACATACTAAAATAATCTTTTACAAATGCCATGAATAAAATTCTAAAACTTTTAGCAGAGTTGAGACCAAATATTGATTTTCTAACTCTAATGCAGAAAATTTTCCATTTTTTCACTATATTATCCGATATCTACCATATATGGAAGAAAATTTGACCTTGTAATTATACAGACATGTGCATACACACATGCAAACATATGTATAAAAGTTCCATAATTCACACACGACATATATACACACAAACACTTTTGCTACTACCAACAATCTTATTGAAGTAAGAGATGAGTCCTTTCAGTAAGTAAAAATGACTCCATTAATTAAATGATTAAATTCACACAGCATCTGTCAAGCTGATGATTTACTACATTTTGCATTGGTTACCCTTGTCCATTTCTCATGGTCCATCAGTTCATGATTTTTTTCGTTTCATAATCTCTCTTGCAATCACTATACATCAGTCAATGCCCAGAATACGAAAAATAAATAAAACTGAGCCTACAATAAAAACAAATCTTGAATTTTAATTTAATACCAGTCATCAAAAGTCTGGATCAAATACCAAAAAATAGAATTTATTCCTTTTCTCCTTTTATAAATGCAATCAGTTCTAAATACGAATAATAGTTTTATTAGCTACATTAAAACATGAGGCATGGATGAAAAACAGCAGGCCTTGGGGTGTAGTGATACCACTAGCTTTTAGCCCAGCAAAGAAAACATCAATAAATTACATTGTTGGCACACTCAGAAGACTAGGAAACCAACCAACAGCTTGCCTTTTTCCCCCTTTTAGTTACCGCACAAACCTGAATGAATACATTCATCAGCTAAATGGCCTTGAGCTATTTGAGATTACAAATTTTGGATGTAACAAGTTATTTTCTTATTGCAAATCAACAACTGAAAATGCACAGAAATCGAAGGACTGTAGCCAAGTGATTCATTCAGGAGATGATGATACTTACAGCAATTCCCTGAATTGTGAGCCTATGATACTCCCTTTCCCAGCTTTTGCTTAGCCAAACATCTAAATTAGTGGTTCTCAAAGTGTGGTCTTCAGAGCAACAGCCACAGATTCATGTGCTGTGAACTTATTAAAAATAAAAATTCTTGAATCCTGCTGAGACCTACCGACCCAGACCCTCTGGGGGTGTGGCCCAGGACTCATGCTCTGATGAGTTCTCTCAGTGATTCAGGTGGTCACTAAAATTTGAGAACTGATCTGAATAAAGGACTCCTCAAATTCTTTTTTTAAAAAATATGTTGATATTTTACTGGGAGAAACCAAGATGGCGGCATAGGTAAACACCGGAGATTGCTGCCTCACACAACCACTTCAAAAATACAACTAAAAGACGGAACAGA
>NW_005357806.1:1273908-1280637 GCF_000412655.1 Myotis brandtii | reverse complement strand
AGACCTACAACCAAGATTACTCTACCCAGCAAAGCTATCATTTAGAATTGAAGGTCAGATAAAGAGCTTCACAGACAAGAAAAAGCTAAAGGAGTTCATCACCACCAAACCAGTATTATATGAAATGCTGAAGGGTATTCTTTAAGAAGAGGAAGAAGAAAAAAAAGGTAAAGATAAAAAATATGAAAAACAAAGTGGCAACAAATACATCTCTATCAACAATTAAATCTAAAAATAAAATGAATAAAAAATCTGATGAACAGAATAAACTGGTGAATGGAATGGAGTCAGGGGAATGAAAATGGAACAGACTGATGATTCTCAGAGGGAAGTGGGTGTGGGGATGCGGGAAGAGATTAGACAAAGATCTTATATGCAGGTATGCATTACCTATGGACACAGAAAATAGGGTGGAGAGGTCCTAGGGTGGGGTGGGAACAGGGTGGAGGGGAGCTATGGGGGGGAAAAGAGGAACAACTGTAATAGCCTGAACAATAAAGATTTAATTTAAAAAAATATATTGATATTTTACAGAGACGAAGGGAGAGGGATAGAGAGTTAGAAACATCGATAAGAGAGAAACATTGATCAGCTGCCTCCTGCACGCCACCTACTGGGGATGTGCCCGCAACTAAGGTACATGCCCTTGACGGGAATCGAACCTGGGACCCTTCAGTCGGCTGGCCGACGCTCTATCCGCTGAGCCAAACCAGTTAGGGCTCCTCAAATTCTTTTTGCCTTTGATGCCTCACTTTATTCCTCACTTGCATCCTCATTCATAATTACCAACTCCTGCTGCTTATGACAGATCTACTCATTGGGAACTGCACTCAAGCACAGTGTGAGGATGCTCTGTCACTCACTGCTGTCTTGCCTCAACAGAAAAACATCTCTGGATTTTCTGCCCCTTCCTCAGCTGCAGCTCTGTGACTGTAGGGATGTACACCTTTGAGGATCCATCCAACTGGCAGTCATGACTGCTTGGCTCATTGGTCACAGTTCTCCACAAATCGCCTGCATGCGTGTGCACTTGGCCCTCACGTTGTTCATGTCACACCCTCTCTGCTAACTTGCCATGTGAACCTGCTGCTCATGCTGCTGAGGTTGCCCTTGTGGATGTTCAATATCTTGTTTAATCAAGGATGATGGTTTATGTCGCTACATGACCTTCTCCAGTGGACCTGTCTCATAGGGAAGCTTGGAATAGGAAGGGGGACTGGTAATTCCTTAGGAGGAGGAGAAGGGCTGGCACTACCAAGAGTAAGCATGTGATGCCCCAAGCCCAGCACAGAGAGATGCATCAGATAAAGAACTGGAGAGCAGTTTGGTTTTTAACAATCGTTTGCAGCTAAGGGAAGTGAGGCAAGGCATCACTTCCTAAAAACTATCTCACGTTCTTATTACTTAAGTGCTAAGAATACTAACTTCTACTTGGTTGGCTCCTTTCTCTGTTTCCACAGATCATACTACTATATTTGGGTATGTCCAAAGATAATGAACAAGGCAAAGCAGAAACTTTACTGTAGCTATTCATTGAGTTCGTTATAATATGGACACGTGTAAATGAAAATTACTGATTAAATTCCAATAAATTCTGGATAACATATCTCAAAATAATGAAACGCTATTTGTAACATGTCACTGATTTTAAGAAACACATCAGTGAATTACTTCTATTATATTTCACAACATTAACATTTTTTCATCCTGCCTTTCTCTATTACTAAAATGCTTACCTAATACGCCCACATGGTAGTGGACTTAACACCTGCTGGTCAACCTCTGCTGCACTGGTGTAGTGATTCGAGGACATCAGAACCTCTTCTGCAGCTTTCATATCAAAAACTGCAGTAAATGATTTAATAGGAAGTTTCCAAAAATGCTCTTAACAGGGTTTGGTGGATGAAGCTGCCTTTGGCTCACTGTGTCCCCAACATCACTGGCAGACTGACTGCCTGGCCCCAAATGGTCTGGCGCGTGATGCAGCTGTGGGAAAGCTGGAGCGAAACAGGGAGTCCAGGGGAGGCCCAGGGACTGAGGAAGGAAGGCTCCCAGACCTAATTCATACCAGCTCTAATTTGCGGCCTTGTCTACAACCAGAGAAATCGTCTATGGTTCTGCATTGCCAGACTCTAAGAAAACTCCCCCAATGTCTCTTTGCCCAGTGCAAAGAGTCTTGAGCTAACCTCACTGTCATTTTGAATCAGTGCCGACACAGAGCATCACAGCCAACCATTCTCCTCCACAGCGTATTACAACAGGGAAACGGGAGAGAAGTGTTAAGGTCACTATATGTATTTTTTAAATATATTTTTATTGACTTCAGAGAGGAAAGGAGAGAAAGAGATAGAAACATCAATGATGAGAGAGAATCACTGATCGGCTGCCTCCTCACACACCCCACTGGGGATTGAACCTGCAACCTGGGCAAGTGTTCTGACTGGGAATCAAACAGTGACCTCCTGGTTCATGGGTCATCACTCAACCACTGAGCCACACCAGCCAAGTACTATATTTTTTAAACACCTTTGCGGGAGCAGCAAGCCCACTTCCCAAATACTCAATAAACAAAGGTTTTAATTCTTAACAAACAATAAGAGAGAAGCTCATCTCAGAACAAGCTGCCATTTCACTAAAATTGCAGGAAAAGTGCTGGCATCGGAATTAGGTGCTTCTTGCTTAATATAGCTCCTCTGACAGAACTTGGTCCTATTTCTCTCGCCCCCCGATTGCTCGCAGGGTGCTTGTTTACCTCCTTCAGGTCCTGCACCACCGCGGTGAGCCTCTCGTTCTCTGCCTGTATGTTAGTGACCACGGCCCGGCTCTGCTTCAGTTCGTTCTGCATCTCCAAGATCTTCCCCAGGTAGTAAGCTTCCTTCGAGGCTGACTCCTGCAGCAGCGTTTCTTCCCGAGTCTCTCCATCCTCAGCAACTTTCCGGTGGATGGAGAAGGACTGCCCAAAGGCCTGCAGAGCATTTGAAAAGAAAAAGAGTACACAGTGAAATGCCCCATAAGAATGCTAGGAAACAGGCTTGGGGAAATGCTTTGCTTGTAAGAAGAGCTGATCTGCAAGACCTCCAGAAGCAAAACTACATTTTTTATAGAACAGTCTAGCAGCTTTCATTGATACTTAATTCAAATTCAATTAATAAGGAAAAATAATTTTTAAATGTCTTGCTAAAATATATATAAATATATATATAATGGGTTAAAGAAAACCTGAAAAACATTGCTGCTTAAACATTGCTGCTTGCTTTAAGTTACCTTTTAAAAAAAAAAACAAATCTAAGAAACAGATAGTTCAGTGCTAATGAGCTCATCCAAATTCATGTTCTCATTTTCATTCTAGAAAAAAATCCCCCAAATGTTTTTCAAGGAAGAAAGCAATAATTTTATTAGCTTTCTAATATATTAGCAGTAAGGATATACCAATCTTGAGCAGTAGTACTCTTATGACAAAAATCATCAAACAGCATTCAAATTGCCTGGTACCACAAAAAGACTTTGAAATATAGTCAATGTATAAGAAGACATATAGGTAGCTACTTATTTCTGCAAAAAGAAAAACAGAATAATAAATCAGGAACTAATGAAATGGGTGAGTGAGAAGGGGGTAGAAAGAATGGGGGAATGAAATGTGATACAAATGGTGGGGGTGGCGCTTTTCTGAGTATGCCTTCTCATATGATTCTGACTCTTAGAACTAAAGTAATGTTTCACATACCTCCCCAATAAATGATAATTAAAATCAACCTCCATGTGTCAGGGGAACCCAAATGAAGCACAGACAACCAATGATCCTAGCTGTATTGCAAATGAACAACATAATTACACTAAAAGGGGTGGAGAAGAAAAGACCTAATCTGAATAAATTTTGGAAATCAGTATTTTTACTATATATTACAAAGCTAAACACAAAACGAACTGTACCCTAACACTACTGTCTAGTTCATATATTTTTTCCTCACAAGAATTATGAAATCACAATTCTGAAACTTTTTGTTGTTGTTGTTGTTAATACTCACCCGAGGATATATTTCCATTGATCTTTTAGAGAGAGTCGAATAGAAATGGAAAGACAGAGAGAAACATCTATGTGAGAGAAACACATCGATTGGTTGGCTCCTGCATGCGCCCCAACTAGGGCCTGGGCCAGGGAGGAGCCTGCAACCAAGATATGTGCACTTGACCAGAATTAAACCAGGGACCCTTTGGTCCACAGGTCAATGCTCTATCCACTGAGCCAAACCAGCTAGGGCTGAAACTTCTCTAGATGTAAACAAGAGTTGAGCAAATAAGTAAATATAATACAGATAATGAAAGCCAGATCTCTCACTGTTGGAGAAAGAAGTTACAAACAAGGAAGGGGAGACGTCTAGAAAGAAACTAGTGGTATTGGGTTCCAATTAGAAACGTCAGGATGAACTTATAGTCTTTAATAGGTAGATAAATATTGATAGATAGATAGATAGATAGACAGACAGAGGAAGAGAGGGGTTTATATGTGTTTACATACATATACATACTTCCTAGCTTTGTCAACTGCGAGGGCATAGAAGTAATGACATATCAGTAGCAATGAGCAGACCTTGCACCCAAATTTTGTTCCTAAATATTAATCTCCAATGAAAAGAACTAGAGGTATTTGGAGAAATGACCAATTCTTGGGCTGGAGCAAAATGATCTTGGTACATCTTGTGGTACCAAAAGATTAAGTAACAAAATACCTTTTTTAAATGATGGGGCTATGTCAAGAGACACAAGAGCCTACCTGAAGGGGCTCCCATGGCCAAAGATGGGATAATGAGGGCAACAAAATAAATGTGGCAATGAATTATAATACATAGAATAAAGTAAATATCCACGAGTCCACATTGATATAATAACTGAATAAATGAGGGAAGAAATAGCTCTTATAGAATTCTAATTAATAAATTTGAAGGAATGATGGGAATACCATCTGGCAAACACCAAGTAATAACTGTTGCAGGTAAGAATTATCAGTGGAGCCCTGACCGGTTTGGCTCAGTGGCTAGAGCATTGGCCGGTGGACTGAAGAGTCCCAGGTTCGATTCCGGTCAAGGGCATGTACCTTGGTTGCGGGCACATCCCCAGTAGGGGGTGTGCAGGAGGCAGCTGATCAATGTTTCTCTTTCATGGATGTTTCTAACTCTCTATCCCTCTCTCTTCCTCTCTGTAAAAAATCAATAAAATATACTTTTTTAAAAAAGAATTATCAGTGGAATATAAAATTAACAGGTAAAAAGTATGATGAGAAACAGGACATCTGCACAGTCTTAAAGCATCTTCTCCCAATAATTAGACTACAAGCAATGAGACATATTGACATCATGTACCCTCTGATATAATCCACTGAGAGAGCACAGCATCACTTCTGTGATACTCTTGCCAAACATGCATAAGCCAATTCTTAGCGTAAAGAAATAAAATAAACCCAAACTGGGAGACATTCTACAGATTATCTGGCCAGGACTCTCCCAAGTATTGAAGTTAGGAAAAATGGAAAAGACTCCTCCAGACTAGATGAGAATAAGGAAACATGACAATTAAATGCACTCTGGGGGCCTGGACCTACAAAAAGACAATATAAAACAATTGGAAAAACTGAAATAAATTACTCCTATTGGTTAATATTATTATATCAATGTCCATTTTGTTTCCATAATTAGGTTATGATTATGTAAGATGTTAACATTTGGAGAAGCTGTGTAAAGGGTACAATGAAATTCAGTGTAGTATTTTTACAACTTTTTTTCTGCGTCTAGAGTTATTTGAGAATAAGTAAGTATAATCTCTGCCCTAAAGAAATAGATAGATCTGCTAAAATACTGGCACATAGGGTTATAAAAAATGTATGTGCGCAAACTCCAAAGGGATACTATATTCAGTTAGAAGTACTATGGCTTTATTATGTAACGTGTGCTATTACATTTTGAGATTTAAAATGTCGTAAGATGATGCTTCTGGGCTATGTATAGTCCATGAGGAAATAAGGCAGGAATGAACCTCTGAAACTCAGTTTCACACTTGTTACAAACCTGAAGGCAGAAAAGGTATGTGTTAGTCATTATAAGGACATCGTAAAAGTCAGGAGGAGACAGCTTGATTTAGTGATTCCAAAGACAATCTGGCACTCTTCTCCAAATTGAACTCATAGAAACAGAAATTTTAAAAAATACTAACCTGAAAACCCATGTCTCAATAAACTATCTCCCTTAAAATCTCGACATGGATCAAAGTTAAAGGGTGGTTACTAAGCATCAACTAAGGAAGAAATATTCCAGGATCGATGTTCACCTGTACAGAGCGAGCTACTGCTGGTGTTAGGCTTTCAGTCTCTGGACAGAAATTATTTGAGAAGCCAAATTTCCACATGTGGTAAAAAGCACACTGACTCATGAATAGATGAAAAATTATTTTTGGAAATGATGTTTACGTTACTTTTCCATCAGTAGTGGTCAGATTCTGTGAGGTCAAGTCTGGATTCACTACATCAAAAGGCCTTTGAAGGCAGGGGAGAGAGTTCTGGAAGCAATCTCCCCACGTGACCTGGGAAAGTCTTCAGCAGACTCTCCCCAGCAAAGGAACCCTGATTCTATAGTCAAGTATCAGGACAATTTAAAATTAGCATGGCCTGGCTGGTGTGGCTCAGAGGTTGAGTATCAACCTATGAACCAGGAGGTCACAGTTTGATTTCTGGCTTGGTCC
>NW_005357806.1:1270652-1273592 GCF_000412655.1 Myotis brandtii | reverse complement strand
TGTGTGGGTCGGGGGGGGGGGGGGTGGGGTGGTGGAGGGGTGCAGAAGGCAGCCAATCAATGATTCTCTATCATCATGATGTTTTTATCACTCTCTCCCTCTCCCTTCCTCTCTGAAATCAATAAAAATTTTTAAACAAATAAAATGAGCATGAACTGTGTGTCAAACCCTCAGCTAGTTTCCTTTTCACAACTACTTCCCTGCTTCTATGTAACAAAGAACTTCCACAGGGCCATTTTCTTTCCTTTGCCTGAGTCAAATCAATAGACTCAGACGGTCTATGGCTCTCACATTATTCTCAGCACACAGGGAATGGTCTCCTGGTGGCTAAAAACAACCCCTAAGGTCTTAACAGCAATGAACATATCTGGATCCTGCACCAGTGGAAAGCTTTAAATTTCATATATATTCACAGAATAGATTTTCCCCCAAAAGTATCAAAAACTAAAATTGCAAATATAACAATTTTGATGAATCTTTAATTCATATTTATTGCAGTTTAGAAACCTTAACTGAACATATGGGTTTCCAAAATTAGTCATTTTTAAATGAGGAATTTGGTCCTTCACTGGACCTGATTTTAAAACCAATGAAAGGATGAAAGGTTATGCAAGGACATTTTTACTTAAAATAGAAAAATAACACCAATCCTGCACAGCCTACAGATAAATGCCCAATAATCTGCATTTCCAAATTGACTGATAACACTACTCAGAAAATATCTGCATTTTGGAAAGAGAGGGTGAAGGAGAAAACGCCCCTACTTTACCTAATTCCTAGTTGTCAGTAACTGAAATTGGGCATGACAGCCAACTGCCACCTATCATTTGGCTAATTGTGAAGGTTGACTATCAGACACCCTGGCTCTGTCGGGCACCTCCCTCCTCCGTCACCAGTCCAAGTATATCCCGACAATGCTGAGCCCAAGAGAAACAATCTTTTTTGAGGCTATTGAAGCTGCATCCTTGGCAGAATTCACAAAACTAGCTCCGATGTCTATTTATAGGCAACCCTAAGGTAGTCATGCTTCTAGCTATATTTTGTCCAGATAGCAAATTCCTTTTAGACACTGCAATCATTTCATGGATAAGTTTTATTTAAAAATAACTGAGATAAACTGACATTTCTATAGAATGCATTGTGATTTCTCCTTATGTGCGTAGCTACAAGTGCACAATACTGCTTTACTATATTCCACTGCCATGTGTCACAGTTGCTGTAAATTATGTAGCAAAGTCCAATTAGCTCTATAATAAGTATCTTGTTTTTTTCTCCTTCCACTCACATGACTTCAGAATCCAAAGAAAATTGATATTTTTAACATTTAGGTTCAGGACAATATGTTAGCTGTTAAGCAAAACTTTCATACTTACTATCCTTCATCATATGAAAGATAAAAGAAATAAAAGTTTGGCTAGCATATTTAGTAATAACATTATCTTTAAAGTCCATGTCCTTGGTTACAGAATTTTCATTCTTTCATTAAAATTTGTGGGAGAACAGTGTATTAGGTCACCCATGGACATTAGACAAAATATTTTTATTTGAAATACTAAAATTCATTCATTCATTCATTTGTTCATTCATTCAACAGTATTTACAGAGAACTGTAACAGATACTGCTTTAGACACTGAGCATTCAGCAATGTTCTAGGCGGGGGAACCTCTTCTATTGGGAGCATACATGCTAGGGAACATAAATAAACCAGCCAGTGTGTGGCATAATGTTGGGAAAGTTCTAAAAAGAAAATGAAAGCCAGGGTAAGAGTATAATAAAATAGCACTGCCCAACAAAACTCTCTGGGATGATGTAACTCTGTTGTCCAATATAATAACCACTTCCCACAAGTGGCTCCTGAGCTCCTGATATGTGACTAGTGTGACCAAAGAATTGACTTTTTAATTTTATGTAATTAATTTTAATTGTCCCATATGGCTAGTGGCTACAGTGTTAGATAGTCCAGGGGAGAGAGAGTAGAACAGGTGCACAGAGAGGGAGCCTCATTAGTGAGGACAGTCAAAGAGGTCTGTGAGCAGACAGACACCTGCTCTGAGCAGACACCTGGACAAAGGAGGGAGGGAGCCAGAACCTGCCCTTTCCCCAGAGGAGCAAGCCTACATTTAAGTGTTGCTAAGCAAGAATTACAGATAGCCATGGCGCCTCTATATAAACTATCAGTGGCAGTTCTGTAAAGTCTCTACCACAGCACTTTAAGATCTGAGTGCTTCAGGGAATATGTGGACATGATTTAACTTGTAGAAGTACAGGGTTGGCAAATAGCCTGTCACTGAAATTCATCCTCCCCAATGCATGATTTTTCCTTTTTTGAACATATAATAAACATTTTTTGACCAATTGTATTTCTTTGTTGCCTCAGCTACCAGGAAATTTAGCATTATATGCCCTGTAGCAGTTAATTACAATACCTTAAGTCTCTGGTATAATTATCTCCTGTTTTCTGTATACTTTTGAGTTCTTATTGTTTTTACTCCCATTATATCACTTTAATCTACTTCAAATACTTTTAAAGTAGAAAGAATATGAGTTATAATCCCATCAAATGATTTGAATAATGTTTTAAATTAAGTCTTAAGAAAAGTCCATGTAAAAGAATGGAGTGTGAACCTGACCAGTGTGGCTCAGTGGCTGAGTGTCAACCTATGAACCAGGAGGTCTCAGGTCGCAGGTTTGATCCCCAATGTGGGGCATGCAGGAGGCAGCCGATCAATGATTCTCTCTAATCATTGATGTTTCTCTCTCTCTCTCTCTCTCTCTCTCTCTCTCTCTCTCTCTCTTCCGCTCTGAAATCAATAAAAATAAAATTTTAATAAAGAATGGAGTTTGAGCCCTAACCAGTTTGGCTCAGAGCGTCGGCCTGCGGACTCAAGGGTCCCAGGTTCGATTCCAGTCAAGGGCATGTACCTTGGTTGCGGGCACAT
>NW_005357806.1:1262035-1270606 GCF_000412655.1 Myotis brandtii | reverse complement strand
CAGCTGATCGATGTTTCTCTCTCATAGATGTTTCTAGCTCTCTATCCCTCTCCTTTCCTCTCTGTAAAAAATCAATAAAATATATTTTTTAAAAAAAAGAATGGAGTTTGAGCTAAACTTGTTAGAACTGACTAAAAAGCATTTCCAAAACCACTATATTCCAGCAGCGAAATGTCCTGGAGGGTATGATCCAATTAGAAAAAAAGGGACCACTGGAGGTGAGACAACCCAAAAGTACCCAACTGGGAGAAATCCGTTTCCATGACTCATATGCTTAAACATTAGAAGTCAAAGGTTTCCCTGACAATTAGAATCAAGTCTGATCCTTGAAAAGGGCACTTGTACTCACAACAGGCAAAAGAAGAAAAAAGTATACGCTACTGAGTTGGACTAACTTTGCCACTTACTAATTGTATGACATTGAGCAAGTTACTTAACATTTTGTGCCCCAGTTTTCTATCTGCAAAATGGGGATAATTTCTATTTTGCCCAGGAACAGTCTTGCTACAAATATAGTAAGTGCCCAATAATTATTGGCTTTTATAAAAGTAGGAAGAAGCCGTGCTTTGGAATCGCATGCATTTGGGTTTAAATCTGCCTCCTCTGAAATCTTTGACAAGATTTTTGAATTTCTATGTCTCAGTTACATCAAGTGTAAAATGAGAATAGTAACGTCTGCCTTAAAGGTAAGATCAGATTGGTCCTTAAAAGGTAAGACTATCAGATATGAGGTATAAAATCCACAGCAAAATGCCTGCGACACAGGAAATGCTTATTAACTATCAGTGCCCACCCTTCTCTCCTGACCTTTGGAAGTCCCAGATCTGACACTGGCAGGCTGTGCGGCCACTGGGGGAAGGTTTCCCAGGAGGCTGTTCATCTCTTTATGCTGAGCAGCTCCTTACACATTTCAGAAACACCAAATGTGTTTCCAAAAAGGGAGCTCTGATGTATGTTCTTAAGCCATTAAAAATGAAAGAAAAAAAAACCACACAGAGAATTTTCTCAAGATATAGGCTCTAAGGTTTATTTTAGTGTTTCCAAAAAGGGAGCTCTGATGTATGTTCTTAAGTCATTAAAAATGAAAGAAAAAAAACCACACAGAGAATTTTCTCAATATATAGGCTCTAAGGTTTATTTTTGCAAAGAATTCAGTTTTATCTTTTTAGTGAGAATTTTCAACTTATTTCTTAACCTCCCCCATCTTTTCTGGCTTTTAACCTAACTCCTCCCCAATTATAAATTCAATCCATCTGGGAAATACAGAATATTTGATTACCAGTTTTTTATTCTCATTTTGCATTTTTAAACCATTTCTCACTTATCATAAAAATAAAAAATGTGCATTTTAACTTGAGTCTGACTATAGTTTTTTTTTTTAACAATCTATTATAAATCCTTAACTGGTTTAATCACCATATTGTGTGGCTACAAGGCATCATTCTCATGAATAACATACCATATTTCTACCTATCTATGATTTATTATTACATCTCTAGGGCCTAAGAACACCCTTTGGTTTTTAGGATAGATGCTCAAAATATCTGATGAAAACTAATAAATGGATAAATAAAAAGGTCCACAGTGGTCTGATTAATTCAATAACATGATACTGAGAGATATTTTCCCCACTTCCCATAGGGGAAAAAAAATTGGTATAGAATAATCTACTTATTTGGCATTTCTTTGGGAGAGCACCATACAAGAAAGACTATTAAGGAAGTTTGAGCAGATGATTCCTTACAGGCATACTTTTTAATTTCAGGGTCTCTAAGAAATTAATTATATATCACTTTCATTTAAAAATATTAGGTATCTGTTACCGAGGACAGTTTCAGTGTACTGCAAAATGATTTGTATACAATATAATTTTTATACCATGAAATAAGTCTGCTAATCAATCTCGTTAGAATTTTTGGAAACATGGTTTGGATGATGCCAGAGATAACCGCTACAATTCTTAAAATTTATAAAAATGTATAACAAATAAAATAACAGAGTAAGTTAATGTTAGTTTGAAATTATATGACAATAGTTAAAATATTCAAATGAGAATTTTAATTACTGACATCTAATATTAATAACAATAGCTAGTGCTTCCACAATGATTTTCACGTGGTCTCTGCTTTTTATTAGAACAACCACTGAAAATCTAGCTATGCAAAATATTTCATAATAGAAAAAAATGTAGCAAGTCTAACATCGAAATATGCACTGAACTATCTTGAGCTGGTAGTTCACACAATGTCAACAAATGCCAAGAATCACTGTGTTCCCCTCGGACATGTAACATACCCCACGGTTCTCTGTGGGTTTGTGGTGGTGCTCTTGGGCACCTAGGCACACAATGTGGTAACCATTGGTCTGGGATAAGGGCCAGCCTAAGTATTTCTGACATGCTCGTTTTGAGATTCAATGTAAGGAAGGGTTGATAACCACTGCTCTAGGGTGAGGGCCAGGAGGTGAATGGCAGGGTTGTAATTTACACACAGATGCAGAGCTCTCCACCAGCAGTGTCTAGGGGTTCCTGTTGCTCCATATCTTTACTGTTGACTTTTAAAGTTTTTGCCACCTTGGAGAATGTAAAGGTGGTTTTCATTTGCATTTCCCTGATTACTAATAAAGTTAAACATTTCATATTTTTATTGGCCATTCACATTTCCACTTCCATCTAGTTTCTATTCAAGGCTTTCCCTCTCCTTCTCTTTTTCTAAAAAAAAAAGACTGCTTTTTTCCCATTATTAATTTGTCTGTTATACATGTGGCAAGTACCTTCCCCCAGTATTTGCGGCTTATTCTTTCACTCGTTTTACAGTGTCTTTTGATGAAGTGAGGTCTCGTTTTTTTAAAGAACGAGTCCCTGTTTATTTATTATTTGCCAGTTATAAGTATGGCAAATATTTGCTCCCAGTTTCTGGCTTTTAGTGATGCCTTTTGATGACTTAACGTCCTTGATTTCGAGGGAGCTCAGTGACCAGTCCCTTGCTTCTGGCTAGCACTTTTTGCATCTCTCTCAAGATCCTTCCCTCCTCCAAGGTCATAAAGCTATTCTTCCAAATGGTTAAAAGTCGTGCCTTTTATATTTATATTCCTTAGGTCACCTTCAAATGATTTTTGTGTATGAAATAAGTACAGATCTATTTTCATTATTTTTATATGCATAATCAATTTCTCTAGCACCATTTAATGAACTGCCCTTCCTTTCCCACTGATGTCGAGGGAGGGCCAAGAATGCCATAAATCATATTGACATAAGTGTGCCTGTATTTAGGCTATGCCATAATGCTTTAATGATAAGGTATTGAAGTGAGGAGCAGTTCCCTATGGAAAAAAAAAGAGATAACTTGCATCATCTAAACCAGGGGTCCTCAAACTACGTCCCGCGGGCCACATGCAAATACAAATATTGTATTTGTTCCCGTTTTGTTTTTTTCACTTCAAAATAAGATATGTGCAGTGTGCATAGGAATTTGTTCATAGTTTTTTTTAAACTTAGTCTGGCCCTCCAACGGTCTGAGGGACACTGAACTAGCCCCCTGTTTAAAAAGTTTGAGGACCCCTGATCTAAACCTTATTCATTAAGTTATTCAAACTTTGAAATATCTGCATCAAATTGCATGCCATTACTAACATATACTAACAAATGTATATGTTAGTACTTTGAAAAAAGAGAGCAAATCCATATTGATTTTGAAATTTAGTTGGTAATAATAGTACATGAAACTAGGGGTTTTTTCCCCCTTTATGTTAGTAACATATTTAATTATTAAAGAAAATACAGGTAATACCAAAAAGCAGAAAAGGAAAACAAATTACCCATTATACCACCTTCCCTCCCCCACCCCAATAATTTAGGCAAGTTCAGCACCTCCACATCTTTGCATTTGGCTTCTCGACAGACCACTGTCTGCTTGGCCCTGAGATCCTGAAAACTTGTTCTTATTCACTTGTACTTACCTGGTTTGGATCTCAAGCCAAGATCTGGTCTTCCCCTTCATGAACTTGGCTCAACCAAAAGGATTCCACCTGCACAGGCTGGCGGCCACCTGCGCTTCCTCCCCTAGTCCTCTCTGTTTTCCCATTTTTCTTTTTGTTGGCAGGGTAATACATGTTCATACGAAATCTGGGGACAAACACTGTCCCCTAATTGTTGTATACGGTCAATCTTATTTCCGATGGTTCACTTTCAGCCTCCTTCGCTGAATTAAAAGCTAGTCGCTTATTATTACAGCTACCAAATAAATTACCGAGAATTTAAGAATCAGCATAGGGAAAAAATGTGTGCTCAGCAAGCAATCTCAAAAGATCTGTCCAGAAGCAAAATGCAAATGTATACATGCTATGAGTATTATAATCAGAAACTTTTTTAGAGATTATTTTAAGATAAAACATGTATAAAATATAGGTAAAATACTCTTTCTGGGCCTCATCCAATGAATGTCTTTGTCATTAAAATGCAAATAAAGAAAGTTAACTTCTTGCCCTGCCAGTGTGGCTCAGTGGTTGAGTGTCAACCTATGAACCAGGTCAATTCCCAGTCAGGGCACAAGCCCGGTTGCAGGGCACAAGCCCAGGTTGCGGGCTCAGTCCCCAGTAGGGGGCATGCAAGAGGCCGCTGGTCAATGATTCTCTTTTATCATTGATGTTTCTATCACATTCTCTCTCTTCTTTCCTCTCTGAAATCAATAAAAATATATTTTTTAAAAGAAAGTTAACTTCTTAAGTCATCATCTACACTAATAAAAGACAAAGATGCTAACTGACCATACCTTTGCTAAGCCCACCAGCCAATCAGAAGAGTATGCAAATTAAGCCAACAATGATGGCCATTAAATTAGCATACTGCAGGCGGGGCCGGCAGCGCCCGACTCTGCCCGCGGGATCCGGGCCTGGGATCCGTGACCCGGCCAGGCGGGGCTGGCAGCGCCCTGCCTGCGGGATCCGGGCCTCGGCAAGGGAGCAAAGTGACAGATAAGGGAGAGAGCCGAGGTGGCAGAAAAGGGAGGGAGCCGAGGGCGAAGCGGTGAAGGGAGGGAGCGAGGCAGCGGAGAAGCTCCCTTCTCTGCTTCGCTCCGGTCTCAGGAAGCCCTATTCTTGCAGGAATCTTCCTGCAACGGGCCTCTAGTAAGTTATATTCTGGGTCCCCAAGTATAAAAATATTAAATTTCTTTTCCCAATTAAAATTCAAACCAATCCCCGGGGGTGGGGGGGCAGGATTCTTTTTGCTAACTTTCCTTCCTTCCCTTTCTTTTATTCTGCTATCTTTCTATCCGATAAACATTTATTGAGTGCCGATGCATTTAGGTACCAAATCACTGGAATGTCAAAGCCTCATTATATTGTATGAAAAAAATCAGGTGGCTATTTATATGCCAGTTTTGTATAAAAATAAGTCTACCCCTTGAAAGGACAATTTATGAAGCCATTCATTCAACTGAGCCTAAGAAAATGAACTGAAGTCAGCTCATGCAGAACGACCTCACTCCAATTCCCCTGGATAAGAGGGATCCCCCAGAGGAAATTATTCTAGTTCAGGGCTCAGAAAAGGAAAGCCTCAGAAGAAAGAACCATAGAGAGGAGGTTTTCATTCAGGAAAAAGATTATTTCACACTCTATTCCCAGAGAATGAATACACTGGGCTTTTCTTAAACCTAAAGAAGAAAGTAATGAAGGAATATTCCTGATCTTGCAATTATTAGCAAAAAAAGCAGTATTGACATAGAGTTATCAATATGACCTAGATTTTCTTAAAATTCAGTTGTGACTAGGATGTAAAGAGAATAGCTCAAGTGACTTTTATTACTAATCAAGTAAGAAAAGAAAATTTTTCTTGGACATATGGTTTCCTTTGCTCTGTATGCGGGCACTTATGTTCTTATTGGTTAAGGAAGTGAATGAACTATTATGTTTTGAGTGGGTTTTCTTGTCTTTGCATGAAGCATGTGATGTGTCACTTGAATTTTTTAAAATTGTCTCAGCCTAAAAAAAATTATTTATAATAATAATACTGGTCCCTATTTGGCCTACAAGTTTCAGTAACCTGCCAGAGTCACCAGCTGGTAAGTGGCACAGCTGGGATTCCAACCTGATTCTCTCTATCAACTACTCCATACTGTGTAGAGCAGAACCTCAGCAGGAATTAGAAATGAGGAACCAATAAGAAGTATTAATAAGATAGTATGAAACTTTAGCTGTAAGCTTATGGGAAGTTAGGAGACACTAAAGTAGTTTAAATAGAAAAGACATGAGTTTGTTTAGCTAAACTACAGGGGAGCCATCATCTAGTGAGCTTTGCCCTAGTTTGCTGTGTGGGAGGGGCTGTGAGTTGCCTACACAATATCCACTCTTCCCTCTTCCCTAGTAAGAAATGTTGATGTTATTTGCAATGGCCATGTCCCCAGTTTAAAGACTACCTTTCCTAAACTCCTTGGCTTCTAGGGGTGTTCAAGGAATTATAAGCAGAAGCTAAATAGATGGAAGCTAGGGAAGCTCTTTCAAAGGGGGCTGATTAGGTTGAGAGATATGTGCTCTTGACATTCCATTTTCTTCCACCTCAGAACTTGGATATAATGACTGAAGCACTAGGGAGCATGTTGTGACCATGAGGAGAGTGTTGGCATGTACGCCAGCACTAACGATCATGGAACTGCCCAAACAGCCCTGGACTACTTACCTCTGGACTTCTTTTATGTGAAGGGCAACTCTATTTGAGTTTTCTGTAAAATGTGATTGAATCCTAATGCTAAGTGATGTAGTATTTTATGTAACTTTTTAAGTTTTTATTATCCTCAAAACTTTCTTGCTAGAAATTTACAAGAACTCTTTTTTTAAAAAAAAATATACTTCTTTATTGATTTCAGAGAGGAAGGGAGAGGGAGAGAGAGATAGAAACATCAATGATAAGAGAATCATTGATTGGCTGCCTCCTGCATGCCCCACTGAGGATCGAGCCTGCAACCCAGGCATGTGCCCTTGGCCGGAATCAAACCTGGGACCCTTCAGTCGGCAGGCCAATGCTCTATCCATTGAGCCAAACCGGCTAGGGCATACAAGAACTCTTAATGAATTGTGTTCTAATTCATAATAACTTCCTCTCTGCCTCACATTTGTTTCTCTCTATAACTCAGCCCAACACACAGGTCAGCCCTACTGTGTGTTGACCTTCCATGGAGTTCGTAGCGTATAGTATTAACAGAAAAAATGGAATATCAGTAAAGGTGGAAATAAACAGTAAATGCAAACGTCAAAAGCTCAGACTGAGTTGTCAAAGGGAAAGAAAACCAAGAAAAATTAAAGTTTAAAAACCTTGTCTAGAATCACGGGTCCAGTCATTGATGAAACCAGGGCTCAAACCTAAAGACTCTTTTGTGATGTTGGATTAAAGAAAGCCAACAACTGATAGCCAACTGGCTCCAAGGAGTGGGAGGACCTTCCATTTAGCAGTGGTTCTCAACCTTCCTAATGCTGCGACCCTTTAATACACTTCCTCATGTTGTGGTGACCCCCAATTTTATTGTTACAAATTGAACATAATTAAAACGTAGTGATTAATCACAAAAACAATATGTAATTATATAGTGTTTTCCGATGGTCTTAGGCGACCCCTGTGAAAGGGTCGTTCGACCCCCAAAGGGGTCGCGACCCACAGGTTGAGAACCTCTGCCTTAGAGGAAGGAGGAAGGAGGTCGACAGTTCTTACTTAGACTATCAGAAGCCAGGAAAGCAAGGGGACCATTTTAAGAAAAGCAGATCTTGCCCTGACCGGTTTGGCTCAGTGGATAGAGCCTCGGCCTGAGGACTGAAGGGTCCCAGGTTCGATTCCAGTCAAGGGCATGTACCTTGGTTGCGGGCACATCCCCAGTGGGGAGTGTGCAGGAGGCAGCTGATCGATGTTTCTCTCATCGATGTTTCTAACTCTCTATCCCTCTCCCTTCCTCTCTGTAAAAAAATCAATAAAATATATTTTAAAAAGAAAAAAAAGAAAAGCAGATCTTGGTGCAGGGCAAAGAATAAAGGGAACGTGTGAAATAATGAGGGGCTCTCAACCACCATCATGGGGAGGACAGTAAAAAAATCAATAAAATATATTTTAAAAAGAAAAACAGATCTTGGTGCAGGGCAAAGAATAAAGGGAATGTGTGAAATAATGAAATCAGTAGGCTTAGAGGGGCTCTCAACCACCAGCATGAGGAGGACAGGAGTGGGGAAACAAGCTAATCAGCAGGAGCACCCAGCTATAAATCAGGGTGTTCAGACGGTCCTGCCAAAGTACATAATTGCTTTTTTTTTATTACCAAGTAATGAAACATTCATCCTTGACCCTAAACCTTATGATGGAAGACTTTCAGGCTCCTCATTATTTTTCCTCGTACTTTTGAAGCATTTATCAATATATAATCACATACCCCCAAATGTATTAAACAATCTGTGAGAACTTTAAGGATATTTGGTCCTCTCCCCAAATTATCATTATAAAGGATTGGGTGAGGAGAAATATGATGCATGCTGGTTACTCAGAGATTTATATTAGAGAGTTACAGCTATAAGATAGGTGAGGGGTAGTCACAATAC
>NW_005357806.1:1256449-1261123 GCF_000412655.1 Myotis brandtii | reverse complement strand
TTTCCTCATCCACTTTGTTATAATGAACCTGATGGTTACAGACCATCACTAATCTTGTTATGATGAACCTCACCCCTACACAAACTATGTAGAGTGTCATGCTAGTCAGGAAAAAGAAAAGAAAACAGCATTTACAGCAGATTCATTTTCAAGACCTCAATGCATAATGTCACTCTTCCATGTACTCGTCAAGCTGTTTGCCCAGGTGAGCAGCATATTGTTCTAATAACAGAGCTGTTTGCCCAGAGGAGCAAACTGTTTGTCTTAATAAATTGATTTGAAAGAATTTCCTAAAGTAAACAGTGAAGTTATTTATTAAGTTACTGTCTGGTCTTCCTGGGCAAGAATTTCCTGGAGCCGAGAGTTAAGTCATGTTGACACAGGTGGGCTCAGTTCTAATATCTCCCATTCCACATGTGAATTGAAAATGGTTAAAGAGAAAAAACCTCACGGAAATAAAGGAATGTTCAACCATATAATTTTAGAGGTTGGTCAGTAGTCTAAGCTCTTAAGTTCACTGTAGAAGAAATTGAGACTCGGGGGATTTAAATAACCTGTCCAAATTCATATAGCCAGTTGGTGAGACAACACAATGTAGATATTCTCCAAATCCAATGTTCTTTCCGTTACATGATTCAATTCCTGCTTTGAAATAGTCCTTTAAACATAGCGAAACATAGTCTTTTTTAACATCTGTAAATGATCCCTAGGCTTGTAAGCATCTCCACAAATGTAATATAGAAATTCAATGAAAGGCACAGCATTTGTAAAGTCGTCAACTCTCATACATCTCACATACTTCACAAGGAAGAAATTCAGAAATGAGCGTGAAGTTTTGTTCATTTTACATTTATTTTATATCATTAAAGATCACACTCTTTGGCAAAAATGTCCATTCTCCCATTTGTACTTCTGCACTCTATATTTAGAAGCTATTAATATGAACCCTCAAGTCAACTTATACTAGTAAAGAACTCTGACTAGTACTCTACTATCACAACCAGCACCAATGAGATACTATATAAAGATGTGATTTCTTTCAGCTGTTCATTTCTCAAAAAGACTATGTTTCGCTATGTTTAAAGGACTAAAGGCTCGTAGTCATCCAGAAAATGTCTAATTTAGACAGTAAAACTAAGGGTCCTTATGACTTTAAGTTTAGCTTTAAATCCTAACTCTAGAAATCATATCTCTTTCGCCTTCTCTCTCTCCACCCTTCAGAGACTCAGCCTTTCCCCCTGGATAATCAGCAACCCCCAAGGCAGGAGAGAGTGGCCTGGACCTGACTAATGGTCACAGGGTCCAGACCTCTGACAGGCTAAAGATAACATCGTAACCTAAGTTATGTTTCAGCTCCTGAGCCTAAGGTAGAAATTCCCCATGGCTACTTTCCCATGAGACCAGACAGAGGGACGCCAGAGCAAACTTCAGAGCTGTCCTCAAGACCTGCAGAAATTATTTATTACCCTACCTCACCTCTAACCAATCAGCTCCCAGCACAACCCCAAGCCCCCTGACTCATGGTATCTTGTGATTCTGCCCTATATCATCTGTAACCTACACCCAACTGAGGAGTTGAGTCTTTAGCATTAGCTCTGTCTCCAGATTGGCTAATTCAATAGTAAACTATTTTTCCTTCTATACTGAAAATGCATGCATTTCTTTGGGCCATTATGCAATGGCATACAAACTCAAAACCAGTGGAACCCTGGCAACAACAGCTTGTGTAGATTGCTGAGAAAGTGGAAAGATTTATAATACATCACATAGCCAATAAGCCTCCTACTGTCTACTAGTAAGGTTCCATAGTCCAATGACATAGCCATTAGCCACATGTGGCCATTTAATTTTAATTTAATTAAAATTATATAAAATTTTAAAATCAGTTCTTTGGTCACATATTTATATTTCTACAGCAGAAATGTGCATGGTCTTTTGGTAATTTTTAGGTGTATGTTGTATTTGGCTACCACCACAAGATGCACATCACTAGTAAATATGCATCATTAAATAAATCAGAAAGCAAGGTAATATTGGTCAGGTTATATTGGCAGAATATAAGGAATATTAAAATATTGGCAGAATACAAGGAATCATAAAATCTCAGTGTTTTAACCCAACAAAGGTTCATTCATTCTAACCCATAGTTCAAAGTAAATGTTTCTGGATAGGCAGTTCTGGATACATCTCTGAGCAGTGATTTGGAGAGATAAGCTCCTCTGTATTCACCCCAACAGTGATGAGAGGGGTGGGGTGGTGAGGGAAAAGGAGGGGAGGAGAGAAGAGGACAGTTTGACAGATGTTTGGGAGCTAGGTCTAGAAGTGCACACATCCCTTCGCTCCATAATCCACTGGCCAGAAATAGTCTCCTGTCCCCAAATAGATAAAAAAGGGTTGAGAAAGGCTAACTTCCTATAATACCAGAAAGGAAATGAAATGGTGCGGTGATTACAAAGGAATGTCTGTCACAGAAGTCAGCCAACATCAGACCTCATCACAACAGGTGAGAGTGTGTTTACAGCAAGTGTCAAGATTCTATAACTATAGTAGACTGTTTCATTACTCAAAACATTCCTTGCCCCTCACCAGAGATTATACATCCCTGCCACATTGATGCCAGGCTTGGCTGCATGACCTGTGGTGCCCCTTTCGAGAGGACTGCACATCCCCAGTGGCCATCTGATTTGGTTTGAAAAATGTGTGTGGCACAATATGTGCCACTTCCAAACAGAAGCTTTAAGATCCATTGTATGTTTCCATTGTAGGATTTTTTCCCTCTGACAGGGGCCACTCCTTCAGCTCATGTCTCAGAATGACAATGTCATTGACCAGGGTCTTGGTTACCTGCAGTGGATGGATAGCATGAGAGATAAACCTTCGTTGTGGCGAGTCTCTAAAATCCTGGGGGTTGTTTGTTACCACATTGTAACTTAGCCCAAGTGACTAATGAGGTATCAAAATCCTAACAGTGGATGTGGCCCTTATAAGCATTATAAATCAAGAATGGGAATTGCTTATGATTTGCGATTAATAATAAAAACATTTCTGTGATTGGTAGATGTGACAAAAGCAATAATGTAAATTAGGCACGATGCTCACCTTGGACTTTTTTTTTTTTTTTTCAGAAAGAGAGAGTTTTTAGAAAGAGAGAGGGCCAGCTGGTGTGACTCAGTGGTTGAGCATTGACCTATGAACTAGAAGGTCATAGTTCGATTCCCAGTCAGGGTACATGCCTGGGTTTCGGGCTCCATCCCTAGTAGGGGGCGTGCAGGAGGCAGCTGATTAATGATTCTCATAATTGATGTTTCTATTTCTTTCTCCCTCTCCCTTCCTCTTGGAAATCAACAAAAATGTATTCAAAAAAAGAAAGAGAAACATCTATTTGTTGTTCCACTTATTTATGCATTCATTGGTTGCTTCTTATATGTTCCCTGATCATAGATCGAACCCGCAACCTTGGCATATCGGGATGATGCTCTAACCAACTGAGCTACCCAGCCAGGGCACCTTGAACTTGTTCACTTGTAAAATTACTTCCCAGGTACTAGGGAAAGCGGAGTCCCTGCTTCCCCTGTCAGATAGTGCAGGCTGTGGAAGGAGTGGGGTTCCTGAGGGTGGTTCTGCTCTTACATTTTCTGGCAGATTATCTCAGGCACATGAGAAGGTAGAGAGACTTCCATCTTTACAGAACTTATACATAATAACATGTTCCTAACCACTGATTTACTAATAAACTTCTGGAATTCAAATCATACTGAAAACCACAAAGTTGGTTCTGTAGAAATGCAAAGTTTAAAAGGAATAGAAAAGTTTAAAAGCTGAAAGAGAATTTCACTATCTAATTTATCTACCTAGTTCCAAGGTTTCAGGCAAAAGGAGTCCTACTGCAAGAGAATTTCTATTACCCTCATTTTGCTGTTTTGAAGTCTTAAGTTCCTTTGCTGTTATTTTAAGCAAATTCTCATTAGATCTTCACCTAGAATGAAAAACAACCATCTTTCAAAGAAGATTTTAGTTATAGTCAATTACTGTCTTTTTAGGGCCATATAGTAGCAGGAATTCAGTGCACAATGAAATCAATAAATCTGTTTTTCTCCTAGCAAAGTACTGCATTAGATACTATCACAGACCATTTAAATACTTTACAGTACCCTGTAATGTCAGCTTTCTTCAACAGTCCTGACTGTCAGCATCAATTTTGCCACTTCAAAATGAATAGCAGAGGAGAGAAGCAAGATGGCGGCATAGGTAAACACCTGAACTTGCTGCTGCGTACAACCACATTAAAACTACAACTAAAAGACAAAACAAATAGCATCCAGAACCACGGGAAGGCTGGCTTAGTGGAAATTCTACATCTAGAAGGAAAGAGAAAAGCACATTGAGTCCGGCAAGAGGTGGAAGTATGGAGGTACAGAGGTGCACGCAAAAGGGGCTGGCAGCTGGGTACGGGCAGCTGGGTACGCTGTTGTCTTTTTCAACTGGGAGGGAGAAACAAGCTCCCGACTGCTCTGAACTCCAGCTGCAGGTGGAAATTTGGGGACCCAGACTCATACGGAGAGAAACTGTACTGTCTGGCATCGGGCCAGAATGTGAGGGCGGCTTCCTCGCAGAAGTGCTTGCAGTGTTCATTGTTCCTGCACGGGGCATGGGACACAGACCCCAGGACCTCTC
>NW_005357806.1:1220762-1252344 GCF_000412655.1 Myotis brandtii | reverse complement strand
GGGGAAAAGAGGAACAACTGTATTAATCTGAACAATAAAGATTTATTAAATAAATAGATAAATAATAAATAGCAAATTGTCCTAAAACCCTATAGAAACACAGAAATATGAAAAGTAGCACAATCTTTAACCCATTGAACAAATAAAGCTCTGTGAATGATATTCACCAAACTTCATGATAAATTATGACAACACTTCCAACTCTCCTTCATTTCCAGTGGGGACTGCAAAGCACCCTTTTCTTGCAAACGAATCATCTGCTCAGGACTGAAATTTACATACAAGAAAAAATTAAAAAACTACAATACAACACAGAATGCAATCATCTGCACTGTAAGAAATCTGGTCTTCCTCCTTCCCATAAAAATCAAAAGGAGAGCCCTGGCCAGTGTGGCTCAGTTGGTTGAGCGTCGTCCTAAGAGGTCACTCATTTGATTCCGGATCAGGTTTTGAGCTCGATCCCCAGTAGGAGGCATGCTGGACACAGCCGATCCATGTTTCTCTCTCTCATCAGTGTTTCTCTCTCTCACTTCCTTCCTCTCTCTAAAAGCAATAAAAACATATTTTTTAAAAATCCAAAGGAGACATTCAGGTATTCACCACCACCTTCCTGAACTTGACTGATAATGAGCAGTTTCCTGTTTTACATTGATATTCTTTATATTCTCTTTTATTTGGAATGTAATAAATTTAAGTAGGTCTAACAAGCATACACTGGCAGTTTTTCATTTGCAACAGCTAATTAAAAACAGCTGCAACACTAGTCTTTGTAAACAGAATGCATCTTAGGACAATTACCATCACAGTTCTGCCAGACACCAGGGTCTTACAGTGTGAACAGATCAGCAAATTACTTCCTCCCAGCAATCTGCTGTGCAGGGACTTCTAGTTTTGGTCTTGCTAAATTGATGAGGTACATACAGACGTAAAGAGAAAAACATAATTACACTAAAATTACATAGGTCAGTGTTTTACTCTGTTAGAGTCATAAAAAGTAAATTCCAATTATAAGCAAAAGTTGCTAAGAAAATCTAATTATGTTCCAAAAGCCAGTGAGTGAGAAATTATATTTTCCGATAGGATCATTAGCTTAGCTGAATCTGGAAATGTGCTAAAATATACTCTTTCATACAGTACATAAGATAACCAGCTGTCTTATTGCATTTTCATGCATAAAACGAAGGGCTCCCGATAGTCACTTTAAATGATTTCCAGTGTTAATTAGAAAAAAATATCAAATCTAAAAATAATTGCTTTCACTTTATAGCCAGAATTACTTTACAGCATGACATTCAATATGACAAATTAAACAACTGTTTAGTTTTTTTATGTATCTCTCAAAATGCCAAAAATATTCCTAAATTCATTTCTGATTCCACTATAAAAAGTAACATTCCATCTTCTGAGTAAACACAGATTGAAAACATTTATTTTTACTCCCTCCTAAAACTCCTCTAAAGCTACAGAATGCATTAAATATATATATGTATATAGATGGATAGGTAGATACATACATACATACAAGAGAACATAATAGGTAACAACAGTAACAAACTATTAAAAATTGGGATACACACAGATGAGGAGCCATGGATGTGGCAGACCTGAGAAAGCTAATGCTCCTTAATTAATAACATTATAAGAATGAAATGAAATACTATATGTTACCAAATATGTATCCAATAAATGTGAGCTTTTATTATTAATAAAATATTTACAAAGGATGACTTTTGGAAGACGCCATAACATTCTGAATTAGCAAACCAGGCTAGGGGAGCCAATGGTAAGAGGAAAATGTAACCTGCTGAGTCCAGGGTGGTGAATTATTATTTTAGTTTCCTCAAGGGAGCCATGTGTTTCCAGCAGGATGAGGTTAGCCTTGCCTAGGAAAACCTCCCCAGAGAGAAGGAAGAGACCCAGGGGAGAGTATATTTAGAAATCTGATAGAGTAAAGAAATAAAAAAATCTGACCACAGGAAACATCAGGAAAAGGCCCAACTCAGAATGCTAAGTAGAATGTGTTCTGGTGCCTGTTTTACGGCTTCTGAGTCCCCCTTTAGACCAAGGCCAAGTGCAGCTGAGACTCTTCCAGAAGACATCCACCGTGAGGAAGGGGAGAAGCAAACCTAAGTTACTGCAGTCTAATACACAATCTGCACTAAATTTTACAAAACCAGCATTATAGCTATGACACTATCTTGCTTATTTCCATCGTTTGAGTAAAATTAGCACATTGGGAACCAAGAAAGTAGAAATTTAGATTAAGGTACTACTCAACCTATTGATGGGGCTCAGGATACACTACCCAGAATAGGGTGCCTTGGCATATGGGATATTTTAAGCTGAAGGAATTTGAGAAAATGGCAAAAGGAAGGGTCCCTCTGACCATTCTCCCTCCCCCACCTCCGCTCTTGAAACACATCATAAAGCCCTCAGGTGAGACAAGCCCTGTGTCCTCCCTGCATGGAGGAAAGGAGCATCCTTATCTCCAAGGACAAAGGGAAATGGAGAAGAATCTGAGAGAACAGGTCTTGCTCAGTGTTACTCCTCAACCTATCACACTTCTCTACAACTGTCCACTCTTCACCAAAATTAGCATAAAATCTCAGGTTTAACAGTTTCTTCAAGTCTTCATTTCCTAACGAAGGCTCCCATATCACATAAAACTTGTAAATAAGTCTGTTTGCTTTTGTCCGGCTAACCTGCCTTTGTCAGCTTACTTTTCAGACCCAGCCAGAGACCCTGGAGGGTGGAGGAAAACTTTTCTCTCCCCTGCACGGTCCTGCCTTTGTCAGCTTACTTTTCAGACCCAGCCAGAGACCTGGAGGGTGGAGGAAAACTTTTCTCTCCCCTGCATGGTCGTCATTAGATTTTAAGCACTGGCTAGCACAAAGAAGAAGAAAAACTATTGACCTCAAAATGTGCTTTTTCTATTTTTGAGAAAGGATCAATATTTCTCTGTCAGGTTCCACCTTAGCTAATATGGATTAATAAATATACCGATAATACAAAGTTTCTACTTTGTAAGGCATACTTCATCTAGAAATTGATTGTATCATTTATTTAAAATATGAGTACATTCTTGGAATAGTATCTGGTGGGAACGGCATCCGGAATCTGGTGTAAATGGGTTTCTCCACAGAATTGCTTCGTCACTTGAGGTGTGGCCTACTGCCTCCTACAGAGGCACAAACAGATCACTTTACACAGAGAAATGCACAGCAGGGTCCCTTCACTATGGGGAATAACCCGTCTTAAAGAATGTCCCTTTGAAATTTTATTTCCATTTCAATGGGCTTTTTAAAGAACTGTGAAATAATGGGACATTTACACTATGGAATATTATGCAGCTATAAAAAAGAGGGATCTCTTACCCTTTGGGACAACATGGATGGACCTGGAAAATATTATGCTAAGTGAAATAAGCCAATCAGGGAAAGAAAAATATCACATGATCTCACTTATTTGTCGAATCTAATGAACAAAATGAATTGGCCAACAAAATAAAACCCGAAGCATGGAGGCATGAAACAGACCAACGTACCTCAATGTGGGGCTGGGGGGCAAGAAGAGATAAACCAAAGAACTTATATACTTATATGCATAGCCCATGGCCACCGGCAATAGGGTAGTGAAGACCTGTGGGGGTGGGTAGGGGCTGGGAGGAGAAGGGTAAAGGGTGGAAAAATGAGAAATATCTATAATACTATGAACAATAAAAAAATATTAAAAAATAAAAAATTTTTATAAATGAAAAAGAAAAAAATAGCAGTGAACCTTTACCACTGTTAGTCGAACATATTGAAGAAGAAAAAAAAGCCAAAAACTGTGAGATGTATCATGTTATTTTCAGTTAATATTTTACATGCTCCAAAACCTATCCCTATCACATGTGGAAAAGTGGCTGCTCTCTGTTAAAAGTGAAGTACTCTACTGACTAAGAAACAGCTATTTCCCTAATATGAGGTGTGAACCCCTTAAATGAAAATGTAATATAAAAGCCTCCTTCACCACAGCTGGAAGGCACTGAGCTGAGTGACCCCAGTGCCAGCCTGTAGTGGGCCAGCACAGACAGCAGCAGAAACACAGTAACTCCCTACATTGGCATGGGGAGAGCCACCCACACAATCGCTGGGCTTCTGTACACATTTAGAGACTGCTCAGAACCAACAAGCAACCTCCTGCCTGGCTTTTAATGTTGCTAAGTCATGAGATTCTCGCTTCCATGGTCCACCCACCAGGCAGAATGTCCTGGAGTAGAGGCTCCAGTTTGCATAAAACCAAAGTTAACCAAATTTGATCCAATCCAATCCTAACTTTTGTTCTGTACATCAGGAACTAATTTGCTGACTTAGTGGATTGACCAGTCCCCTTTCACCCAAGTCCTACCCTACCTCACCTTACTGTCCTTTTCCTGGAAACTACAGCTCACGTCCCAGCAAGAACTGTGGTCAAGCCCGTGTCGTGGCACCAGGTAGGCCCCAGCACTGCAGCCAAGTAGAGAATACCTTGACCCCTGCCTGCTCTTCTGAAAGGTTCATGCTCTGACCTGTTTAATGCTGAGTCATTCTCTCATATGGGTTGTGTTCAACGGTGATCTCTTGATATTATGGATCAGAATTATTCTGAATTCTGAGGGCAAGACATAGTATTTTAAGAAGTGAACCCTAACCTCAATCAGCCTACTATATAATTAAAAACATGACTAAATCTCATGATATTATGCTCTATCAGGAAGAGTATAATTCAGGTAATACAGACTGTAAGTGCATTAGTAACACATACTTCCAGAAATAACTCCTGCTTTTTCCCCTCTAAAGTTAAAAAAAAAAAAAATCATTACACAATCATATTACAGTGGTTCTCAACCTTCTGGCCCTTTAAATACAGTTCCTCATGTTGTGACCCAACCATAAAATTATTTTCGTTGCTACTTCATAACTGTCATGTTGCTCCTGTTATGAATCATAATGTAAATGTCTGATATGCAAGATGGTCTTAGGCGACCCCTGAGAAAGGGTCATTCGACCGCCAAAGGGGTCGCGACCCACAGGTTGAGAACCGCTGTATTAGAACAAAGTAGCAAGGGTCATCAGATGCAGTCTTCTGCAATCTGAATTTTCTTTTCTTTTAATTTAATGCACATTCTAAACACATGTATATGACTATTTCTAACAGCTGCAAATACCAGTAATTTCACTAAATTAACCATTTATACTGTTTCCAAACTTTGTCATTATAAGTTTTCACAATAGTATTTTACAAAAATATTTATACTCTTCTAAAAATCATTTCCTTTCAAAATAATGTATTTTGATTCTTGTTTCCTTTTTTTCTTTTTAACTCAACTCCTTCCACTTCTCCTTAGCCATTCCCAATACTCCAGCCAGGAAACCACAGTTAACATCCCATTGGAAATCTTCTGAATGTTTTCCCTTGCCTATAAGATTGTAAACAAGTACACACATTTTTGCTTGTCTTATAAAATTTGTACTATACTATGCATATTTCTCAACAATTTATTTCACTGAAAATATTCCAGAAAGTCCTCCAGATCAATAGATGAAGATCTAACTCATTGTTTTTATTACCTGTATAAATTCCATAGTGTGAATGCAGAATGTGGATTTATCCAAACATTCCTCTACTGATAGACTTCAGATTTTTTTAGTTCTTGCCATTATGCAAATAATATGTTATCTTCGTATACATACATTTGAGTCCTGGTGATTTTATTTCTTTAGAATAGATTCCTTCCTTCCTTATTTATTTATTTATTTATTTATTTATTTATTTATTTAGAAAGGGAGGTGGGGAGAGATAGAGACAAACATTGACATGAGAGAAATATCAATCAGTTGCCTCCTATAGTGCCCTGACTGAGGATCAAACCCGAAACCTGGGTATGTACCCTGCTGGGAATCAAACCCACCACTTTTTGGTGTACAGGAGGAAGTTCCAAAAAACCAAGCCACATTGGCCAGGGCTACATTCTGTCCTTTTTAAAAAAAAAAAACTGTAAGAATCTTTATTTTATTGGGATAAAGGGTAGGGAAAAAAAAGCTACATGTTTATATGGAACTAAATGATTTATAATTACATATATTAAAAAAGAAAAAATCTGGAAATAACCAAGAAAATTGTGAAAAACAAGAATAATGAAGGGAGCCCAACTGTCATGGCTCAGTGGTTGAGCCTTGACATATGAACCAGGAGGTCACGGTTTGAGTCCCGGGTTGCGGGCTTGATCCCCAATAGGCAGCCAATCAATGATTCTCTCTCATCATTGATGTTTCCATCTCTCTCTCTCCCTTCTTCTCTGCAATCAATAAAAAAATATATTTTTTAAAAAGAATAATGAAGGGAGTCTCTTCTATTTTTAAATTTCTGTTAACAGAAATTTAACAATGCTTTCAGTGTTGGTTATACTGTCCTAATTATAGGAAGAAAGATTTGTGGAACAGAACAAGAAATCTGGGAAAAGATATGACTATAGACAGAGATGGCAATTCATTTCATAGAGCTGTATAGTCTAATTATGCTGACACAATTGGTTATCTGACTGGAAGAAAATAAATACAGGATAATTCTAGTGGATTTAAGCTTTAATTGGAAAATATAATTTTCAAATTTTAGAAGAAATTTATGAGTATCTCTAAAACCTAGGGATATGGTAAAAAGGAGAAAATAAATATATTTGACTATGTAGGCATCTTACATTTTTGTACGGCAAAAGTTACATAAATAAACTCAATAGAGAAACAGTACAAAAGGAAAAACTATTTTCAAGACAGACAAAGTATATTATATTCATAATAGACAAAGAACGCCTACGAAGTCATGAGGGGGAGAGGGGGAATGAACTACCCAAAAGAAAAATGTGATGATGCCTTTTTATTTCTACCATAAACAAGTTTAAAATATGTTCAAGATCATTATGCAAAAGCTGTTTTAAAACTCTGTAGGAAAAAGCAGACTAGTTTTTCATTTTGTTTTGTTTTAATACAAAAATAGCTTCTAGAGATCTTGGTAACAGATCATTTGTGGAATAAGTGATTCCTAAGAGTTCACATTCATTTATCCAATCAATATTTATTAGACTCCAATACATACATGTTTCTTAGAGAAGTGTTTAATGAATATATCTGGTAACTATATATAAGTTTAAGTAATTTTTCAGAGAGGAAAACCAAAGTAAAGTAAGTGGCTAATAATTTCTAAAGAGTTGATGAGAACTAGATTTGGAGGAAAAGATTGTTGTCTTAGGGTGTTTGATCTATCTTTGAGCTACCACATTTGTAAGAGAAGAAGCAAAACTTGAAAGAACTTAAAACCAGGTGAGCATGACTCTAGCAGTAGTTTCTCTTTCTCTCTCTCTTCTCTCTCTCTCTCTCTCTCCTTTCCTCCCATCCACTTTTCCCTCCCTTCCCTCTTAGATAATCTCGTCACTTCAAATTCTAAAATTCAATGCTCTAGTTATCTCTGTCCAAACCAGTAAGACCCTTTGCCAAATTTTGGGCACACAAAATATACCATTCCAAGAGAGTAATAACTATAATCTGTAAAGTGACACTTTGAAAGTAAGGCTTCACCTGGTAGAAACACAGCATGTAGATGCCTGAGCCTTCTCATATGCCGATATGCTAACTAAAATTCTGTAACCTTCAAAGAGTACAGCACAATATAGGGCATGAGCAAACAATATTCTTGCAGAAGGTGGGGAACCAGATCTTTTTCTATAAGTAATGTTTAGGCTCTGCCCCAAGAAGCTTTCGTTTATAAGTGGACATATTTTATTTATTGAATTTATATCCTGCCTCATTCCCAAAAGCATTTGAGGCAGCTTGCAAAGATATATATATAATAAAATGGAAAGAAAGTAATAAAAATAGGGGAAATGGGTAAAGAACAAAGAGGAAACAAATATTCCAACCCTTTTTAAAAGTCAATATCATTTCTGTGATTGTGCATAAAACATAGGTCAGAATTTCAGGATGTCTGAGGAAAAGTTGGAAATAATTACAGAATTTGCATTGTCAGAGAAGAGAAAAATGTACTCATTCTCTATATAAATAAGGTTTATCTTAGGATTAAACTCAGAGATATAATTCATGTGGGGCTTTTTGTGGGGAATATGGGTTTGAATCCTTATTCTACAATTTCATAGGAAAAAAACCCCAGTTCTTATATGAACCTTAAATATAATTTAAAAGCATAACTTTGAAACACAATTTGATGAAGGTGTTTCTTTGGGAAGGAAGCTAAAGCAACATGGGTATCCTTCAAATGATAGCTGTCCAGTGACCTAGGTGATCCAAGGGTAAGATGTCATTTGTAGACAGAGAAGTTTTCAAACTGTGGTTAGTAGAGAAACCTTTTCTTCAAAGAGAACCTTCTAGAGAAGTCTAGTGTATAAAGGATCAAGACACAGCTACACCTTTCCTTCCTTACATGCTCTCCTTCTCAGGAGCCTCAAAGGCTCTTATGGCAGAATTCAAAAGCCAAAAATAGAGAGACTAAAACTTCAAATACTTTGAATACATTCAACAATTCAATGTATTGTGTTCCTGCTAAGTATTACTGTAAATATTATTTTATATATTATTTTTCTTAAAAATATTTTTTCACCACACAAATAAAAAGATTAAAAATTTTTTCATGAGAAAATTGACAGTCCCTGATACAATTCTTCATTAGAGCCTAGAGTGCTGACTAAGCCCAGATCCTTAAATGTATCAGGATTCATCACTGAGTCACTTCTATGATGGAAATACTAGTACAGGCTCCAGTCCACACTTCACATCCAGGTACAAGTCTGTTCCATCTCCTCACAACAGCTAGGCACACAGTCAGAATTCATCTTAGGAACCCATTTTGGATGCACACAGGACCTGACCAAGTGCTTGGCTCACTTCCAAACTTGGCTCCCTTTCAAACTAGGCAGATTGAGCCTAAACATTTCTCAGCATCAACATTACCAGTGATCAACCACCTGTTAGGACTTTTTCACTTCTATCAGCCAAATGCCAGGTAACTGTTGTCCTCATCTCAGTCTCAAGCACCACCCCACTTCTCCTCCCATCCTTTTCCCTCAAGGCCCAGAATAAAACCACCACTGAGCAGCTGGCTTCCATTCCTTGCCCATGGCCCCTCACCTGGCCTTACTCCTCAGTCCTGAACTGAGCGGAAGGCCCACAGAGACCATGTCTTACCATGTAAAGAGAAAACAAGGAACAAGAAGCTGCACCAGGAGAAAGGGAACTTTGAATCCTCCACTCTCCCACCCAGAACTCCACAAAGTGTGCTTTCTCAGACTTTATCTCATGATTCAAACACAAAGTGGAGGCCCTCTCTGAGAAAGAGTGAAAGAGGTGAGGAAAGTGTTTGACCAAGAACTACAACTTGGAAAAGCTTCGGTCATGCATTCATAGCTACTTCTAAATAACATGATATTCTTGATGTAACCAACAGCATGAATGAGCCATAGAACACATACCAATATTACTAAACTAATTAATGCAGAATTAATTAACATAGAGGCAGCAGTCTGGTATATCCTGTTTACATGTTGATGAACGTCTATTACCTTGTTTTATCAACATTAGTGTTTTGTCTTCTTTTCAATAGGTTAAAAACATTAAAAATATGTCCAATTTTCCAAAGTAATAGTAAGCACTTACATAGTCCCTATTATGAGCCAGGCATTATTTAAAGAGAATATATATATTTAAAGGGAATACACACACACACACACACACACACACACACCTTTTTAAAGGTTTGGAAACTAAGTCACAAGGAAGCTAAGTTATTTTCCCAAGATCAAGAAGCTAATTAGTGGAAGGACTGGGGATTTGATGCAAGGAGACCAGGCTGCAAAGTCTGTGCTCTTAACCACTACATGCCTCTTCCTGAGTTTCCCTTCATCACATCGGACTCGACATTAGGAAAAGCCACATCAAATAAGAATGACTCTTAGCTACTTCCTTGTTTTTGCTATGTGCCTACAGAAGGAGAAATAATATTAAAGTCTAAGTAAAACTTGAATATATGTGAATAATTTTAGCAAAACAAAATCTTATAACCCATTCTCCAGTCTATCATAAACATATCATTGCTTTTGCTATCTCAGAATACTGGCAACCATTTTATTTCTCATTTTCATTTCATTCCAGGAACACAGCTTTCCACACACTCGTGAATTAGGTAGTAGCTGAAAATATCTGATTGTTTTATGATCCAGATAACCTAGACTTGACTCTGGAAAATAGAACAGAATATTTAGAATGTATGGTATGGAGCCTAAGCTTCCTTTTCAGTTGATTTATAACGAGTTTATTATTTTCTTATTATAAAAAATGTATGTTATGGTAGAAAAAAATTTAAATACAATCTAAGAAATAGAAACTTAAAACCCATGACACAGGGATAACCAATGCAAAGATTATAGTGTATATCTTTTCAATTTTATCTCTATGTCTATACTAGCTACCATTTATTGGGCATTTAAAGATTGTCGGACACTGTGACAAGCACTTATGTTTGCTCATTCAATTGTCACAGAAAATTTCAAGGCAAGTACTATTATTATTGTTCCCATGCTTTTAGTAACTGAAGCTTAGAGGGTCTAGAAATGTGCCTTCAGCCAAGGGTTCCAACCTAGGACTGCAGGGGTTGCTGATCCTATGATCTCACTGAGGTAGGTACGCCATCATTAATCCCACCTTAGGCACTGTGCTGGGTACAGGCTTAACAAATGTGCTTAGCTTTCATTTCCCAATTTTATTCCTCTGTTCATTTAAATGTAAGTTCTCTGGTTTACTTTAACTCAAGGTTTTTCAACTTGGCAGGCATGACATTGTTAGTTGAATAATGTGTGTGTGTGTGTGTGTGTGTGTGTGTACATACTACCCTTTGCAATGTAAGATGTTTGGGTGTTTAAAAACATCCCTGGCCTCTACCCACTAGATGCCAGTAGCGTTCCCCTAGATGTGACAACCAGAAATTAGGGCTGGAGGGCAAAATGACCTCCAATTGAGAACTATCACAGTTTAATAAATTCTGTAATAGTCTTTGGAAATTCAAAGTCTGATTAACAGTCTGTTAACTGAGACAGACCATTTTCATAGAAACAATTCAATAAAGACGATCTACAAATTTCCCTTTATAAAGAGCCCCCTCAGGATTCCTGACCGGGTCCCCATGCACTTCTCCACAATTCTGCATTGCTTTATTGTGTTTTGTTTTTGAATAGTTCAATCCTTGCAACTCTGCAAATCAGTCAAGTGATAAATGAGCTTGAGGCTACCGGCCAAATCCTCTGGACAAATAAATTTTGACAGAACCTCTCCTCAGATACTGTTCTACACATCTGAGCAGTCAATCCTGGGGTCTTTTCCAAATGTCTTCCAGTAATTCTAGTCTTTCCTCTCATAATATTCTATTTTATACTCATGAACCCAATTCATCTTTATTGCAGTTCCTCTGACCTCTAATGTGAAATGCAAGCTCTCAAGGATGCTTTGTCTGACTTATCATGGTCCCATGTGGATCTTTCTCAACGGGAGATCTCCCGCTGGTTCAGCAAAAGCCAGGCAGTGTGAGCTGATTACAGCCCTAGGACCCCAGACTTGCCATTTCACCTCCACTGTCAGGATGCACAGCTATCGGGGAGCTCATTAAAAATAATTTTGATGAAGAGCATAAATACTGACAATTAGCTTCTGTGACCTTCTAAAATCCATTTTGCCTCTTGATATTTTCCCCCTGCAACAGTTAGAGTGCTAATGGATTCACTTTTGTCCTTTGAGGCCCTTGAAGAACAATCTTTTTCTTTAACCATCAAATGCGCTACTGAAAGGGATTTCTGAATGCACGCTGCAACTTCCCCCTTTGACCCTCACAACTAAGGAGCAGACAGAGACAGGTTATATTTGGCTTTTTCTAATTACCTTAATTGCCTCTAAAACAAATACCATAAAGTTTCATTTAGCAACAGGGACTTTCCCAATCCATTTATTTTCCTCCACTCAGTGAAAATGTTGCAGTCTAAAATATTGACTGATTTGATGTCAATAAAAAAGAGAAGAGACAAAAATAGATTTTATGATAGCTAGCTTTCTTTAGTCTTTCGCTTTTGAACCATATACTCTGATTTATCTTCAGTTTATGTGGTGGAAAGAACTGAGTGTTAAGCGCACTAATGAGAATTGGTGTATAAATAGCCTGGCTGTTAGAACTGGGGAGGGGGGGGGGGGGGAAGGAGTATGACAATAAATCAAAACCATTGGTAAACAAGATAAATTACATAACTTATCAGAATAATAAACAGAAGCTGCTACAATGGACAGATCTGTAAATCTCAACGGTTTAACTCAACAAATGTTTATTTCTCACTCAGGTAAAGTCAAAAGTAGATTGGGCAGACCTCTCCCAGACATGCCATCTGAATATACCACCTCCAAGTTCATTTCAGCAGGGGAAGAAAGAGATAAAGGAAACACACTGGCTCTTAACTGCCTTGGCCTGGTAGTGACCATTAGTGAATTCTGTTCACAGATGATTGTCTAAAACAGTGATTGTCAACTGGTGTGCCACAAGCATTTTTAAATCATGCAATACCTATTTAGTCAGGGATACTGACCTCTTTTCCCTTTCCGTGGTCGGCAAACTGCGGCTCGAGAGCCACATGCGGCTTTTTGGCCCCCTGAGTGTAGCTCTTCCTAAGCCTTAGGAGTACCCTAATTAAGCTAATAACAATGTACCTACCTATATAGTTTAAGTTTAAAAAATTTGGCTCTCAAAAGAAATTTCAATCGTTGTACTGTTGATATTTGGCTCTGTTGACGGGCCTCATCCTCCAGAAATTCTGTTTCTTTGTTACTAATGTTGTGGCCCCCCCCCGCAACAAAGAAACAGAATTTCCAGAGGATGAGGTCCGGAAATCAGGATTTTAAAAAGATTCCCAGGTGATTCTAATGTGCAGCCAAGGTTGAGAACCACTGCCTTAGATTGTCAAATTAAAAAAATGACAACAGTCAATATAACAATAGGCGTCAGATGTGAATCAAAATTATACCTATGATTTTAGTCACACTGGGGAAAAAAATATTTTTTGGTGTGCCACAGAATTTTAGTAATTAGTTTGTGTGCCGTGAAAATGCAACTTTTAATATTCCAGTCTCTGTTAGAAAGGAGGTTCATTAGAAAGAAGTTGGAATGGATCTTAAGCACCAACCTACTGTGTCTATTCCACCTTCTCCACAATTTATATTCCATTAGCAATCTTTGGAAGAATGTTATGTAGTTGAAAATTTTTCAGTGCCAAAAGATAATAGACATGTGTAGGGTAGTGCTTGAGCATATGGGCTCCAGAGACTTCCTGCTATCTGAAGACAAATTCTCTTTGCCCTCTTTGAGCCCCATTTTCCAAATCTGTAAATGGGTATAATCTTGCTTCAAAATGACAAATGGTAACTGAACAGTAAATGTTACGCATTGTAATTCTAACCATTATTCATCAAATTTGTTTACTAATAGGAAGTGGAGATTCTATGATGAAAAAAACACACACGAATTTTCCATCATAATAGATTTTCACGTAAGAGTGTATTTTCCAGACTCTTTTGCAGCTAGGTTTTTGAATGTGATTTAGGGTCCACCACAGACACACTCATGTGGGGATTCAGACAGCAGAAATGAGGCTGAGCCTACAGCTGTTTCTGCTCTCAAGCCTGATCATGAAGGTATTTTCCTTCTCTGAGACAGTGCTACCAGAGATTGCAGTGTCTATTCCCTTGTTTCATGGGTCCGATTAAGGGGCGTCCATTTGCTGGTGTGCAGTATAGCAGGCATGGCTTGGTTCTGGAACCAGCAATGGTATGTGCAGTTTCCTGGGCCTGTCAGATTCTAGAGCAGTGATGGCGAACCTTTTGAGCTCGGCATGTCAGCATTTTGAAAAACCCTAACTTAACTCTGGTGCCGTGTCACATATAGAAATTTTTTTTATATTTGCAACCATAGTAAAACAAAGACGTATATTTTTTATATTTATTTTATATATTTAAATGCCATTTAACAAAGAAAAATCAACCAAAAAAATGAGTTCGCATGTCACCTTTGACACGCATGTCACCTTTGACACGCTTGTCATAGGTTCGCCATCACTGTTCTAAAGTATAGAGGCTGGCAGCTTCGCAATGTCAGAAAACTGAACAAAAAATCCATGCAGTTACATATGCATTAAAAAATATTTACCCAAGCCTAACTAATGGACACAGACAATAGGGGGTGAGAGCATGAGTTGGGGAGGTCGGGGGGGTTATGGTGGGATAAGGACACATATATAATACCTTAATAAAAAAAAATATTTACCTTCTATTTACCAGACACTATACTGTACTAGGTGAAGAGAATTCAATGGAAAAGCAAAATACATACACCCTTGCCCTTAGGGAACTTACACCCTAGTTTAGGGAACAGAAATAAACAAAATAATTATACAAATAAATATTTATTTACAAACTCTGACTACTCTTAAAGTCGTGCCTGCTTTCCTTTCATCTTATTCCCTGGGCAGCAAATACTATCAGGAATTTCTAGAATTCATATCAACTTACTGAATGTTTAGTTCGGTTTACTGATCTTAACCGTTAAACTAAGGGAAGTTACAATCAGTATAGATATCAAATCAAGACCAATTGAAACCAGTAATGATGACAATGCAAAACTTTCAAGAAGGCCTTCTTCTGGCAAATGGCTACAATTTAACGGTTACGGTAAGCAAAACTATTCTCTCCCAAAGACAAAGAAAAAAAAATACAATCAGGATGTCAGTGCTGAGGAAAATAATTGGTCATATTGACAAAGCATTAATGGAGCCTGTGTCTCTGGTTGAATAATATTGATTTCACTAATGTTCTTTCCAGTGTCAGCTCCCTTTCATTTGTTATACAGCACGCCATCTTCCAGCTGGAAGGGTTACCACTGAGCATTTTGATGGTGATGATTTGGCAACGGGTATCTTCAGGCTCAGATCTTTTACCATGCACGTGGGGGGCTCAGTAGGTCAGGTAAAAGACTGGATTTGGGTGAGTCTGAAGACATGATGACATTCAAATCATTTTTCCTTCTGGATCTGAACAGATTATGGACAGTATTGGGTATTATTATATCATTAAGGCTTCCAGACAGATAATAAAGATACTGCTTATGGAGTCATAGAGTTAACCCACCCTATAAAAATGTTTTGTTTTTAAATATATTAGCTATTTATAAGGTTATGTCACAGTCTTATTGACAAGAAATGTATGTAGATGGAGCTTAAGTACAATTAAAATATCTATCTACCTTGCCCAGCTGTGTGACTCAGTGGTTGAGTGTCAACCCATGTATTAGGAGGTCACGATTCAATTCCCCATCAGGGCATATGCCTGAGTTAGGGGCTTGATCCCCAGTGGGGGGGTGTGCAGGCGGCAGCCTATTGATGATTCTCTCTCATCACTGATGTTTCTATCTCTCTCTCCCTCTCCCTTCCTCTCTCTGAAATCAATAAAAAAAAATTTAAAAACACATCTACCTTCATTTGTTTTAACTTTTAATTATGTAAGGGGGAAAAGAAAAATTAATACAAAATGTACATATGTGTGTGATATCTAAAACTTAATACAAAAAATATGTTTCACCCAAAATAGATCCAGAGACATGGAAGCATGCAACAGCCTGACAAATCTCAGAGGGAAGGGGAGCACTCCCCTCCCCCAAGACATTAACGAAATAATTTATATGCATATATGCATAACCCACAGACAATAGTGCAGTGAAGGCCTGGGGAGAGATCAGAAGGTGGGGGGGGGGGGCGGGAGGGAGGGATCAATGGGGGGGAAGGGGGACATCTGTAATATTTTCAACAATAAAGATAAATTTTAAAATATGTAGGTTTCACCATTAATAGGATATCTACCTATCTCAGTATCTTGTACATAAACCCTAATTTGTTACAGGAATGAGTGAATAAGAAACACAAATGCAATGTGTTTTAAGTGGCAGCACTGTATTTTAAGATGATTCAGATTTTCATACCAGATTATAAGAATTAAAGCTAATTTTTAAGTCAGACAGCTCTTTTTACCCAGATAGCCTCAATAAGAGTGGTTATTTTTATTTTAAGCACATTTATGGGAATATTTTTAAAGCAGAAAAGATGGGGAGTACCCTTGATTTATCACTCTTAAAATTTAGACACAGAATGTACAGGTTTCCATGTGTCCTCTTGTCCTAGGTCTCCAACATGTTTAGGGGTAGGTCTGAAAATCTGTTAATACAAACTATTCAAAAATAATAACCAAGCACCCGCATTTGCACATCAGCAAAATGTCTGTCCTTCCAACACTTCATGCTCTCTAGAGAAGGTAAACTCCTAGCATCCATAGGAGCGGGCCTGGGTCCTTCACTAATGTTTGCATCCATACACAAAGGGCACTGTAAAAAGGCGTAAGCATAAAAAATGAAATTCAAATTGACGCACACAGGCAGGGATCAAGTACTTGTCTCTGCAAATAAGACTCTAGACTCAAAATAATTATAACAGAGTGATTTCTAAAACATTTCATCTGCTGAGTCAATCTCTAATATTTTCAAAACATGTGCTAATTGACATCCAACATTACTATATCTTAAGCCTGTGAAAACCAGAACTGTAGTTTAGAAAAATAATTATTATAATGTATACCTACCAGTAATTATATTCCAGGCAACAGTTCAAAGTGTTTTATATTTACTAACTCATTTAGTATATGTATATGCTCACTTGTCTCTCTCTCTCTCTCTCTCTCTCTCTCTCTCTCTCCAGGCAACAGTTCAAAGTGTTTTATATTTACTAACTTTAGTATATTATGTATATGCTCACTTGTTTGTCTTTCTTTCTCTCTCTCTCTCTCTCTCTCTCTCTCTCTCTCTCTCTCTTTCTCTCTCCCTCCCCCCCTACACAAATGTATTCGGATTGATGACAGTTGATTTACACTAATCCAGAGATAAACAACCTTGACACTATTGACATTTGGGTCAGATCATTCTTTGTTTTGAGGGGCTGTCTTCTGCACTGTAGGACATTTAGCAGCATCTGGGCCTCTACACAATATATGCAGGTAGGAACTCCAAATTGTGAACAACCAAAAATGTCTCCAGACATCAGCTAAAGTCCCCAGAGAAAGAGGGGAGGGTAAAATTACTTCCAGTTAAAAACCTCTGATATATACTAGCTCATTCTGTATATGTATATACATGTAGGTGTCCTCTAGAGTCTAGAGAGAAAGAGGACAGAAAAATATGGTGTATTAACACATACATAAAAATGTACAGATGGATAGACAAATACATAAAATCCTAAGAGGTAGATACATTATCTACAAATGAATAGACTGAGGCATAGGGATATTAAGTTTACACAGCTTAGCAAGTAACAGATCCAGAATTTACTCTGGAAACCATGCTCTTCAAAACTGAATTACACCACGTAGCATAAACTGTTTAAGGAATAAATAATTTAAAAGTCTAAACTAGAGTCCACTACTCTCTTTCTTGGAAGGCAACATGGTACAACAGATCAGTGCTGACTGTGAAAAGTAGTCTGCGAGTCGGAGAATCTGCTTGACTACAAAAGTATTAGTTGATTTATAAATGTCAACATTACAGTTATCATAATAGTCAATAGCAACTACTCAGCATAAAATAGTACCATCATGTTAAAGAAATTGTTTGGAGAGTTAAAATTTGAGGGTTTCCTGAGATTTAGTCTAGGTCAGTGTTATAGTGTCAATACTGTTAAATGGGTAGTAATCTTAAGATATAAAGATATAAGCACACACACATTAGTAAACACAGCATCTCACACACATAAAACATAGCATCACACACTACATAAGACTAAACAAAATGTCTCACAACATACGAGTTGTGTATGTAATGTATTATATGTGTGTAAATGTGCATACATATATATACATCTATAATAATAAAAGCGTACTATGCTAATTAGACCGGATGTCCTTCCGGACAACCTTCCAGATGAAGCCAGGACTGCAGCCGCAAGATCGAGGCAACTGCCACAGCTGCAAGGGAGGGATCAAGGCAGCTGCTGGGGCTGCGAAGGCCTACTCATGCACGAATTTCATGCATGGGTGGGGTCTAGCCAGCCTGGCCCCAATCAGTGGATCGGGCCCAGGCCTGTCGGGAGGAGGAGATGGCTGGAGGTTGGCCGGCCAGCCCACCCCGCTGGAGCTTTTTGGGGGCCAGCAGCCTGGGGGAGGAGCCATGGGGGGTTGGCCGGCCGGCCCTGCCCCTGATTGGGGTGGGGGGGCCAATCTGGAGTGGGCTGGGGAGGGGGGAGGGGCTGCAAGAGGTTGGCTGGCTGGCCACGCCCCCTATTGGGGTGGGGGGATCAGGGGCGGGGCCAGCTGGGGGGAGGGGCCACGGGAGGTCGGCCAGCCGGCCCCACCCTTTGATGGGGCTGGTTCAGGGGCTGCAGTGTGAGCCATAGCAACCAGTCGTTCTGGTTGTTATGGAGTTCCATTCGCTAGCTTTTTATATATATAGATACATATACATACACACACACACACACACATATATATATAACAATTATGCAGATTTTTCCCTGTTTGGAGAGGAGAATTCAAATACAAGTAATTTTCACATAATTTACTAAGAGCATAAAAGCAGCTTTGACTGCTTCTAAGACTGTGTCACACGAAGCTCTCTGGTTGATCTAAACACCCGTGTTCTGAAATACATAGGTTCCCTGCTTGTGGTAATATCAAGACAAGATTAGGAATGTCATCACTGAACTATTTTAAAATGTAAACTTGCAACTTGACAGGGAATTCACAGCTCTTGAGAAGAGAACAGTAAGTATTTGGAGCCCAGAACACCAAAAACATATTGAAATTTTAGGGCAAATGATCTAGGTCTCCGGTGCCAAATAACTCAAAATGCTGTCATCTGGAACCAATAGAACCCTGCTGTGCTTCCCTTCAATTGCTTTAAGCATGTCTTTAGATTTCAGCAATATGATAGCTGGAAACCTGAGCCCCAGCTGAAACTGCCCTCGACTATATCCCTTTATCAATTCGTCCTGGAGCTGGGACTGAGCAGAGAAGATGGCACGGTGTCCTCCCTGGCAAACACAGGACAAAAGCAGACACTTCACACACAGAGAGAGATGCTGTCCCACCATTGAAAGAATGCTGTTTGCCTGCTGCCTGGACCGCAGTGCACCTTAACAATGCAAACAAATACCCTTGGAGGAGCCATCATTTTTAAGTGCAATTTGACTGCAGAAAGGCCTGCATGTGCTGTTGTCCCCTTACAACTGTCTGATAATCCTCTCCTGTCACAGACTGACAGGAGCTGCTATTTTACTTCCACCCACTGGGGCAAACCTCAGGAGAATAGTTATCTCTCAATGGGCTGCAACATCAGGGCTACTTCAAGACCTCATGCCATTTTAAACGTATTATTTGTCCACACAGACACATAAATCACCATGGAGCATCTTTTCTGAAGTATACGCTGGTCTGTAGAGTCCTAGATAATTCCAATTGGGCTGGCATCGCTGCGAGGGCTTTGTACATCTAGCCAGACAGCGAAGTTAAGTACTCTCTCAGGGTTACATGTCATAATAAAGGTAGAGAACATTTTCGAAGATGTTAAGGCATTGTTATAAAACCCATTTAATATAAGCAAATATGCCTTAATATCTTAAAAAATATTGCTCCCAATAGTTTCTTTTATTTTAATGCAGTTGAAATGGTAGAATAAAGCATATTCTTTTTATCTCTCAGGGATCTTGGAATGCAAGCAAATGTATAAACAGAGAAATGGATTGCTCTTAGGGTATTCTATAACAACAGTGGCAACCCCCTTGCATTTTACAAGGACTTTCCTTTCTCTGTAGAGTTTTATTTATTTTTTATTTTTTTGCAGTAAACATGTATTAAAGAGTATACTTTCAGATGTTCTTAGTGGGGAAAAGGGCTGTTTTTCTCTCTTTGCAAATCCTGAAACAATGAGTTCTTGAACTAGATACTACAATAAGAAATTCAGCTGAAATGCTCAGCCAACTAAAGGTTGAATTTTAATCTCCATAGCTGGACAGCTGAAATTCTGCTTTTTTGCATATCAATTAGATTTAGCCGCTCATCATTCTACCTTATGGTGCTACCATTCACAGATGGTTACTCCAGGGATGGATGCGTTTCAGTAACAGTTTGAAATGCCCCTGGGTAATCAAGAGTGCAAATGATTGCTGTGCGCCTTTGAAATAATGCATCCAGACTGTGAGTGGCTGATGGTGCAGCTGTGGGCAAAGTCCACACTTGCTTTTAGGGCCCTGTCTGCACTGCGGATTAAAGAAACATTAAAATATGTTGATTGGAAAATAATAATAAATGTCTCTCAAGATACTGAATTGTAAGAAAACCACAGCTCATTTTTTTAAATTGCATTTCAAGTAAGGACAGCAAAAAGGTTAATTTGACAGATGCTCATCTTTCTGCCTAATTGCAGAAATGATATGGGGTAAACTGCTTGAATTAGCGGAAGACCTAAGATGGGATCATTTTAATGGGATACAGGATAAAGCAGGAGGAGGTTTACCCACAATCCATCAGTACAGACATTATTTAGTGAATGGTTAAGCTAATTTAGAGTACCTGGCTATGCTAGACTGTGTACAGATAACCAAAAGCTTTCCTACTCTTAAGAAACTGAAAGTCTTCTTTGATAGAAAAGATTTCGTATATCCAAGACAGTACATAATCAAGTATTAGGTTATCAGCCATACAGATGATGATAAGACCAGGGGAATTGGGGGCAAGAAAGAATAATATGAGCTAGATCCATCGGAGAAGCTTGGGGAAGAAGGTTAGGGAGTTAAGGAAGACCTACTTTAATGAGACCAGTAAAGTCACAGAATGTGAATGTGGCAGATACTAGTAAAGGAAACACTAGCTGCTCAGAGTTCAGGAGTCGCACAAAGGGATAGTGAGTGCTGAATGCCAGACTAAGGAGCTTGACCTTGACCTAACAGGTGTGTGTGGAGGCTGCTGAAAAAGGAAGGTTTTAAGAGTTGTTTAAGCCCTAGCCAGTGTGGTTCAGTGGTTGAGCATCGACCCATGAGCCAAAAGGTCATGGTTTGATTCCCAGTTAGGGCACATGCCTGGGTTGTATTCTCTCTCATCATTGATGTTTCTATCTCCCTCTCCCATCTTTTCTGAAATCAGTAAAACTATATTTTAGAAAAGAAGAAGTGGTTATGTGAGAGATCAGAGCTAGAAACACCTTCTCAGCACCAACACACTTGGAAAACTTAGAAAAATGAGTGAAAAAGAAGAGCAGAGAGGTTAAGGACTGAGCCTGAGCCCCTATTCACAGAGTGGGGAGATAAAGCACATTTGGGGAACTTTGGAGGAAAAGATTTAGGAGGAGACTAAAGAAAACAGAGAGTCACTGAAGCCCAAAGAAGGAGGAAGTAATTTTAAAATGTGAGGCCCAGAATATTCAACACGGGAAAAATAAATATTGACTTTGTTTAAAATAAGGTCCATAATGAACTTGGACAAGTCCATCAACAAATTGCAGAGTTAGGTGAGACTTGAGTCTGCCCTCTGACTTCAAGCACTGGGAATCTGGTCAACCTGGACTGATTTATGGACTTTTTCACTTCTTCTGTTAGGTGGGCCTTGCTGACTCACGTAGTAAGAGCAATTTTACTACTGAAGCTTCAGGAATGTAACCTGCACAGCCGTCAGATCCAGCAATCAAATCTAACCAGATGTGGCTTTCCATTTCTTTGGCTATATTATTACTATAGGAAGAAGGTTTGATTTCTTCAAAAGAAAAAATAAATAACACGATGGAATACTATGCTGCTGTAAAAAAAGAAGGAACTCTTACCATTTGCAATGGCATGGATGGAACTGAAGAGCATTATGCTAAGTGAAATAAGCCAGTCAATGAAGGAAAAATACCACATGATCTCACTCATTCATGGATAATAGAGACCATTATAAACTTTTGAACAATAATAGATACAGAGGCAGAGCTGCCTCAAACAGATTGTCAAACTGCAGCGGGAAGGCCGGGGAGGGTTGGGGGGCAGGAGGGAAGGGGGTAAGAGATCAACCGAAGGACTTGTATGCCGGGGGGGAAAAAAGGACACATATGTAATACCCTTTGTAATACTTTAAGCAATAAAAAAATTTTTTAAAAGCACAAAAAAAAAATAAATAAATAACGAGAATCATAAATAAATAAATAAATAAATAAATAAATAAATAAATAAAAGGTTGTGACATATGCCTCCAAAAGTAAGTAACTCCTCAAACAGAACTTACTCTCATGTAGCTCATATCTCCGTTTCCTCAGGGCTGGGCCCCAGCAGCCATGTTTATACACACAAATCTGTCTCCCTGGTTATTGCAGAACAGACCAGCTGTGAACACCTGATCCCAGGCGGGTCAATCAATTTCTCTCTGCCTGGCAGCTGCACTTGGATGTAAAAACACTAGTCTCGGCTGGCTGCTTAAACTGAAGACGTAATCTCAGAAACTGTGGAGCATCCGTCTTCCACTGTGGCCATAGGGAAGGAGGAAGAGGCAAACCGGAGGCAGGAAAGGAAGACGCAGATGTGCAGGCAGAGGCAGGGAAGCCCTCCAACCTCAGTCTACTTAGGTCAGTGGTTCTCAACCTTTCTAATGCCGCAACCCTTTAATACAGTTCCTCATGTTGTGGTGACCCCCAATTTCATTGTTACAAATTGAACATAATTAAAGCATAGTGATTAATCACAAAAACAATATGTAATTATATATGTGTTTTCCGATGGTCTTAGGCAACCCCTGTGAAAGGGTCGTTCGACCCCCAAAGGGGTCACGACCCACAGGTTGAGAACCGCTGACTTAGGTACTTGTCACCCTCTGACTCAGAGTGCTTTAACGCGGATGCTCTCGGCATCTGCTCCTCTTCCTTCTGCTGCCTCTGCTGCTCACATTCCTTTCTCCTTGTCTCTCACAAGCTCCAGAGGGAGGTCTGATCCAGTTTGGTTAGTCATCACCCCATAGGAAGGAATCATAATGTATAGCTATAAGCCTAAGGATGCCTGAGAACGTGACCTTCAATTCACCCAGACTTGCAATGAATACTGTGCAACTTATGCTTGGGTTGGCATGTACATGTCTCCAAATTAGTAAGAGTGACAAATGTGCCCAGCCTGCATGGCTCAGTGGTTGAGCATCAACCTATGAACCAGGAGGTCATGGTTCAATTCCAGGTCAGGGCACATGCCCAGGATCGATCCCCAGTGTGGGGCATGCAGGAGGCAGTCAATGATTCTCTCTCATCATTGATGTTTCTATCTCTCGCCCTCTCCCTTCCTCTCCAAAATCAACAAGTAATTAGTGAGCTGCAGCTGGTGAGCAGGAAGGCATGCAGCCAGCAGCTCCAGAACAGTCAGAAGGGCTGTCAGGGTACAAAGACCACCTAAGAAGAAGGTGCCCACTGGTGGACTCTGTGCAGGTCCCAAGAGTGGCAGCTGCACTTCCGTAGCATGGGCTCTTGAGGAGCTAGACTTGTTTCCTCTGTTTTGGAACGTGCTACACTGTCACCTGCTCTGTGCAGAAATTTCCAGTCATGTAAATCTCAGTATTCTTCTTAAAACATCAAGGAAATCTTATATCTTTAAGCAAACCGTGTCTGCTACCATCTTTCCAACAACGCCACCACCATCTGTCTCAATGCCTACACATAAACCCATGGATTCTATATTTTTTGGAGTATCTGCTGAAGTACAGACTTACCAGAATTGCTGAGAAGCTTGATACAGTTTATATTAAGGTTACAAGGAAGGGCCATCATGAAAGTGACATGGAAATGCTCAGATAGAAGAGTCAGTGAATTTACCATGAGTCTTGTCTGCCTCTTTACCTATGGAAAGAGTTTTTTCTTAGATTATTATCTCTAAACAACAGTCTGCATGTTCTTATCTATTTCTTAAGATACCAGAGTAGCTCTACCCTACTCTAGTGGGTATCAGAGTCTCTCTCTCTCTCTCTCTCTCTCTCTCTCTCTCTTTCACTCACACACACACACACACACACACACACACACACACACTTAGCACTGTCGTGGACCAACCCAATGCCTCCGAGTCAGGCTGTGCAGACCTGCACTGCAGAACGCCAGGTGTGCCATTTCCATCACTAGTCACCAAAGCTGTACAACACAACAGCCCTGGAAAGGACCTGTCTACAGCATGGAAAAGCCAGCACTTGAGTTCAGAGATGTTAACAAGCAAAGAATTCATACAGCTAACAAGAAGCATCTCACCTGGTGTCTTTTCAGATCATCATTCTCTCTGCTCAGCCCCCAAGCCCAGTTCTTCTAATCCTATCCCCATCCGCATGCCTCTCCTAGGATCTTCCCGTTTGTACAGAGCAAACCCAGGCTAAATTCTCAAGGTCAAGAAGAAAAAAAATGTGCTTTTTATCTTATTTCCTAGATATACCATCAGATAGTCAAAAATGATCTACCAGACTACCAGGGAACCCAAACTGGTCACTTGTTCTTCTTAGGATCACATGACCAGAATTATCCCAAGTCTGACTGGGTCAATGTTTTGCCTTTGCATCTACTCTCATTTTGCATCTATTAAACTCTGACACTAGTTTGTTTGTTTTTTCTTGGTTCACTTAAAACATTTAAAGCCCTAATTTTATTGTTCTACATTTCAGAGTATTTTCTGACAATGCTTCTCTGACAAAGCATACGAATTTAGCAACATGAAATGATACATATTTCTTGATTTCAGAAAAAAATAATTTATCCTATAAAACATATAGAAACATATAAAAGGTAAATTGCTATTAAATTGTGTGACCTATATAACTTACTAAAAAGTTACATGCATTAAGATATGTATAACACACATGAATATATTGTTGTATAAATACTATCATTCATCACTAGAGAGAAAATCTTTATCGATGACCAAGCTTTATCAATGACTTCGATATTATCCATGATCTGCATTTAACACGTGTAGGAGCATCATGGCTCCTTATGCAGACGATCAGGCTACAGAGAAATGGCCTGGCCCATGGGGTTGAGCACAAGCATATGAATATGGGACAATCATGACATGCTTACAAATGACCAGTCATTCACTGCACATTAGATAATATGTTTTGCATCTTTACAGTTACAGAACTAAATCTAACTACATTAGAAAAGTAACAGGAACCTGTAAAAGTTTCCAGTAGGCCTTATGGTGACACGGAGGAGTTCACCAGGAAAGCGCCACCTGCCTGCCTACTTGGAGACCTTAACAGGGAGCATAACTTGGTGAACTTGACATGGTTCAGGTACGAGCCATGGACCAGGAAAGTTCATCCCACTCCAGACTCATTCAGGCCCCCAGATGCCCTCGCACATAAATGGAGCCCACAGGAAGGAGACTGCTGCATGAAGCCAGAACAGACATTTATTTTTTTAATACATTTTTATTTATTTCAGAGAGGAAGGAGAGAAAGAAATAGAAACATCAATGATGAGAGAGAATCATTCATTGATCAGCTGCCTCCTGCATGCCCCACACCGTGATCGAGCCCGCAACCCAGGCATGTGCCCTGACTGGGAATCAAAGCACGGCCTCCGGGTTCATAGGTCGACGCTCAACATTGAGCCACGCCGGCTGGGCTACACATTTATTTATAATAGAAATGATATAACTGCCAGGAGGTTAGAGAAGGACATCAGAAGGAGAATCACATTCTCCACTCAGAGGCAGGCTCTGCAGCACCCAGCTCACCAGGCGCCAGGTGGGGGAGCACGGAAACAGATGACCATGAGCTCTGCCGGATTCGGACGTAACTGCATCAGGCCCTGAAAACCCAGTACGTCTGCCGCCACCGCACAGCCTGTCTGGGAACTGACCACTAAGGGGCCAGGCAGGGTGCCCCCCCTGCTCAGTGCCCACAGCCAGCTTCTGCTTCTCAGGTTCTCTTTGTTCTCTGCTTCCCTTTTTAAACATCCCTACCTCTGATTGCGGCAGTTTTGATATAGATATTAATGTTTCTTCTTAAGATTGTTGTCAAAGCTTGCTGACCTGGAGCCATTCTGTCTCTGAGATTTTTCCTTCTCTGCTCTGGCCCCTTTTTTTATCTTATTCCTTCTTTCCAAATCACAGCAGGCACTTTGCCGTCACACCCATGCACTTACTGCCCACGTTCGCTAAATTATTGTGTACTTATTCATGTTTCTAGAAATCTTGAAAAAGCTTTTTTAAAAACTGTCACCATAGAGACAATATAAAGGGAGTAACCTTGAAGTACACATTTTTAAAAAAAGAAGAAATTGAATGAGCAGTGAGGTGAAAAATGAATTGAATGGCTTTGGTCACAAATCATTTATCCTTAAATAACAAAGAAATTGTTCTTGATAAATCTTAACTATCAAGAAGTATGAAGTTTAGCTGTCTGATAATCAAATACCCAGAGGTGGCCCAGGGCAATAAAAGCCCACCACCCACCTGCCCCTTTAGTGAGAGGAGCGCTGCGGATTTTGGAATTCAGACCCCCGCTCTTGTTCCCAGGAAGCAACCAATCCAGCTGCTTGCCAGTGCTGCTCTTCCTTAGTCTCTCCAAGTGCTAGCTTCCCTGAGCCCCATTCTGGTCCTCCTCCCACCTCCTCCCAGCTCCTACCTCCTCTCTCACTTTCCACTTCCTCCTGCTCTGCCCTGAAGGGCTGTGCTTCCAGGACTCCACCCACAGCTCTTTTCCATCTTCCTCTCGCTTCATCTCATTCCACTCCCCTGAATTCACGAACGACTTATGTGCAATAATTCGAAACCATATACTGCATAACCAGGGCAAGACACATGTTCATGGTTCCTCACTGTTCATTTTCTTGCTTTTTCACAAGTCCATCCTGAGATTCAGAAGTGTATCTGCACCAGCCTGTTCAGTACCGCCACTCCAATGTCTTATAGTTCCCTTAAACGCGTGGGTTCAAACCATTATTTTTTTTTTCTTAATCTCAAATCTTCCCTCTTATGTTCTCTATTTCAGTTCATGGCCTTTTCATCCACCTGCTTTCCCAAGATGAAAACCTGGAAGCCATCAGGGATGTGAGGTGCTACTGGCCAATATGTAAGAGTGACTAACAGTAGTTAACAAAAATGCATAAAAGAAAACTGCAGAACAGGTTGCTAAACAAGCCTGACAAATGACTGTTAACTTGTGCAGATGGTATAATTAGGAAGAGTAAAAGGAAAGAATGAATGGGTTATGAGATAAATTTTATATTTGTATGTTATGTCATTTGTAATTATAAGTATGGGAAATTGGTTAATTCCAATTTTCCCACTCAATTTTAATTACTAGTATGAGGGCAGGACATGTACCTGTTTTGCTCTCATCTTTGTATGGCTAGCACCTATGATAGTGCTTTACATATAGTAGTTACTTAGTAAACACTTGCTGGGTACATAGTTGACTAAAAACACAATTGATTTCTACTTTGATTTCTCTATCAAGATCAAAGTAGATTTACAGAATGCCAATCAGTATGCAGTATCAGTCTAATACCACTACAAACACTACAAAGTGCCTAGTGGGATGAATAAAACGTCCCTGGCATAACTGTTGAGTCTTCGGTTCATCATTTGACCAGAAATTTCTCTATTTTCCTAAAGACCCTGATTATGATAGTAATTTTCACTCAGCAAAACTAAACTGACCTTCAGGGGCATTTATTATCTTAAAACCCCCTTTCAAAGATTAAATAATGTCCTTAAAATCAAATTTCCTGCATATCAATTGATCAGGAAGGTATGAGACAAGCAGAGAGTTCTAATCAAGATCCTTGAACTACGGGAAAAAAAAAAAAAAGAACCAAGAGAAAGGCATTTCTTTGAAAGCATTCCACCCAAACACCCACTGTAAGAGAAGCCGGCTCCTTATTCTCTACACCCAAAGCTGATGACTCAGACTGGGTGAAGGTAAATATTGTATGAATAATTTGTGAACGAGGATGAGTGTTTGTGTCTATGAACAAACTGTCATGATATATACACACACAGAAAACAGAAATCAGCTGTCTTCTGGAACTTTGTTCTACAGTAAGCCTTTCTCCCTAACACCTGCATTTATAGAAATAATATTCACTCCAGCCTTAAAACAAACAAAAAACTCCCTCTCCCTAACTCTATCAACTTGGTCCTCTAAGAGCCAGCTCAAAAACTGCTTTCTCTGTTCTTTTTACTGTCTCTCTTTGTTCCCAATGCATCCTGTAAATTATCATGTATTGTAATAATAAATTATGTTAGTATCTCCATCCTTCTTCCCTCTTTTTTTATTGATTTCTGAGAGAGGAAGGTGGAGAGAGAGAAACATCAGTGATGGAGAGAATAACTGATTGGCTGCCTCCTGCACACACCCTACTGGGGACTGAGTCCACAAACTGGGCATGTGTGCTGATGGGGAATGAACCATGACCTCCTGGTTCATGGATCAATGCTCAACCAGTGAGCCACACTGGCCAGGCCTTCCTTCCCTCTTTTAAGACCAACAGCTACTTAAAGATGTTCGGGATCTCCCATACTGGGCTTACCACAGTACCTGGTAATTTAATTGGCACTCAATAAATTATAGTCAAAAGAAAGAAGAATGCCGAAACCGGTTTGGCTCAGTGGATAGAGCGTCGGCCTGCGGACTGAAGGGTCCCAGGTTCAATTCCGGTCAAGGGCATGTACCTGGGTTGCGGGCACATCCCCAGTGGGAGATGTGCAGGAGGCAGCTGATCGATGTTTCTCTCTCATCGATGTTTCTAACTCTCTATCTCTCTCCCTTCCTCTCTGTAAAAAATCAATAAAATATATTTTAAAAAAAGAAAGAAAGAAAGAAGAATGGGATTTGGAAATATAACCATAGGAGTTTAATAGCAAAAATGAAATCTTTCATCCCTCTACTTGGCCCCTTTCCATGGCCTTTTCCTCTACCATTTTTTGTTATATCCATGCCAGAGAGCCTTTCTCATGATTTCAATGATGTGTGGCTGTGGGCACTGCAAGGATGTACTTGTCATTAAGGCTCCTTTACTTCCTCATTCCTGTCTTATTCACTCAGTCCCTTAGCAGAAGCAAAGACCTAACATGTAGGAATCCAACACGAGGTGCTAAAATATGCAGAGAAAATGTATGCACAGTGGTACTGATTTAAAATACTGCTTTCAAGAAAACTTAGGTCTCCCTCTATGTCTATGTAAACTACTCGACCATCAAGAGACATCCATCTCTTTTTCTAGATAAGGGAAATGGCACTTGTCCCACCCACACTGATGCCATTGATATCTGTTCGTTAAAGGAAATCAGTGGCCTAGTATGTGGATACAAGAGAAAGCCCTGAGCTCTGCGATGACTGATAATACTATTTGGCCTTTCTTGTAGGGGAGGTGAGGGAGAGAAAGTGATTCAGAGCAGTTTGGATTAATATTTGAATCCATCTTTATGAAGGAAACAAGATCTTAACTTGCTATTGTGGGGGGTGCAAAAAAAATTTTTTTGCCTCCCACTCCTATGTTCTTCTAGCTGGGCTAATCATCAAATTCATATGAGACAGATTACCAGGAGAAAATGTCCAAAGTGTATTTTACAGATGAACACTCAGCAGTCCATAGACTATGAGACCCAAAGAGGCATTGGGCAGTTGAGACTTATATGTCACTTTGGACAAAAGAGAAGTGGGCAGGGGTCTGGGATTTTGAAGGGGAAGTAGGCAATTCACAGGTAGAGGAAATGGTGAACACATGGCAAACAAATTCCTGCTAGGCAACCTAGAAACAGCGAGACACAGGTGGAAATCCAGAAGAACACGTTTTTGCATGGATCTGTCCAGTCTACCATACTTAATTCAAAATGCTAAGGTTCCCTTCCTGAAACAGGCATTTCCATCAGAATTTCCTTAGGCATGAAAGGGGAGTCAAAGGTTCTTTCTGATTCTTTTGTTTCTTAATAACCAACTTAAAATCAATATCCCAAAGGGCACATTTTGAGGTGGCAAAATTTGGTCCCCTTCACTATAGAAAAGGTTTCAGTAGATAACAGATTTTTCAACATTGTTATGCAGGCAGATAATAAATTAACCTGCCTTGATTAATGAAAGCAATCATTATTATTTTTTTATCCTCACCCTAGGAGTGAGGATATTTTTTCCATTGATTTTTAGAGAGTGGAAGGAAAGGGGGGAGGGAGGAAAGAGAGAGAGACAGAAAGAGAGAGAGAGAGAGAGAGAGAGAGAGAGAGAGAGAGAGACATCGATGTGACAGAGACACATTGATTGGTTGCCTCACACACGCGCCTTAACTTTGGCGGGGATTGGACCTGCAACACAGATAGTACATGCTCTTGATGGGGAATCAAACCCATAACCCTCCAGTGCACAAGCTGACACTCTAACCACTGAACCATGCCAGCCAGGGCTGAAAGTGGTTATTAAATGTTACCAAAAATAGGTTAATTTTACTGTATAACATCTCCTGGTGATTATTTGTTTGGCCCAGATGAAGCCAGATGCTATTTGACAAAATGTTTTTGTATCTAAGAAGGTATATTTGGCTACTTTAAACCGTAATCTTTGGCATTCACATCTACTATAGATGTATACTTGCATACATTCATTTCTACTTTAGCAAAGTCATTTTTATGAATGGGAAAGGAAAAATACTGTATTAGATTTTGCTAGCAAAAAAGAGGCATTGTCCTATTGTGATATGCTAATACTCACCTTAGAAGGAATAATTTATGAACTCAACCTCTATATATGCAATTCAACTACCATGGGTTCAAAGATTTATTTACACTTACAGATTAAAGAACTACGGCCCTGGCTGAGTGGCTCAGTTGGTTGGAGTGTCATCCCATACACCAAAAATTTGTGGTTTTGATTCCCAGTCAGGGCACATTCCTAGGCCTTGGGTTCAATCCCCAGTTGGGGCACATACAGGAGACAACTGATGGATGTTTCTCTCTCACATCAATCTTTCTCTCTCCCTTCTTCTTTTTCTAAAATTAATTTTTAAAAAACACATATGCTGAGGTGAGGATTAAAAAAAATTGAGGAAGACTAAAAGAATCTCGTGCACTGCTGGTGGGAATGCAGACTGGTACAGCCACTGTGGAAACAGTATGGAGTTTCCTCAAAAAACTAAAAATGGAACTCCCATTTGACCCAGTGATCCCACTTCTAGGAATATATCCCAAGAAACTAGAAACACCAATCAGAAAGGATATATGCACCCCTATATTCATAGCAGCACAATTTACCATAGCTAAGATTTGGATACAGCCTAAGTGCCTGTTAATCCACTCAAACAGCAGATGAGTGGATTAGAAAACTGTGGTACATCTACATGATGGAATACTATGCTGCAATAAAAAAGAAGAAATTCTTACCATTTGCAACAGCATGAATAGAACTGAAGAGCATTATGCTAAGCAAAATAAGCCAGTCAGAGAATAAATATCATCACATGA
>NW_005357806.1:1208152-1220752 GCF_000412655.1 Myotis brandtii | reverse complement strand
ACAGATCCAGAGACAGAGAAACATCGATCAGACCATCAAACCTCAGAGGAAAGGTAGGGGAGGGTGGGGTTAAGGGGGTGAGATCAACCAAAGAACTTGTATGCATGCATATAAGTCTAACCAATGGACACAGACACAGCGGGGTGAGGGCATGAGTGGGGGGGGGAATAATGGGGGGATAAGGACATATATGTAATACCTTAATTAATAAAGAAAAAAAAGAAAAAATCCAAAAAAATAAAATTAAAAAATTAAAAGTAAATACTAAAAAAAAAAGAAAAGACTAAAAGAAGACACAAAATACATGAGCAACAAAGGAAAAATTGATACATTCAATTACATTAGTTACATTAAAATCAGGAATTTTATTGAAGGACATCACAAAAAGAGAGAAGAGACAAACCACTGCGTAGAAGATATTTGTAACACATACAATTGATAATAGACCAGGATTAAGAATATATATAAAGAACTCCTATATGCCATTTTTTAAAAGACAGATAACCTAATATTTTAAATGGCTAAAGACTTAGGCATTTCATAAGATAGGAAATTCAAATAAACATGAAAAGTTGTTTAATTTCACTAGTAATCAGGGATATGCAAACTTTAACTATGATAGGATAACACTATTATACACCCATCAGAAGAGCAAAACTTTAAAATCTGACAATATCCATGATGGTGAGGATAGAGAATTCTCATACACTACTGGTAGATATATAAATTGGTATGATCACTTTGGTTTATTATTTTTATCAACATATTTTCACATGTTTATATATGTCTATAAAGAATTCCAATCAATCCCCTTGTCTTCCTAACTATTTACTATGAAGTGCTGGTTCTCATTTTTAAGTGAATTCATTTTGCTTTGACTTTTTCTCTATCAGTTGTTCTCAGATACTATAGGTTCTCAAAATAGATTAAATTGTAACCCTTCACACACCTTTCCGTTTAATATATTAGGCTCACCCATGTGGAGTTGCAATATTATATCATCTTTGACTGACAAAAATGGCAAGTCCATATGATTCATACTAACACACCAGTGGCCTCCACAGTCTCAGCTGTGCCCTCCTGCCCGCAACAGCACAGGTCCTGCCCAGTGGAGTTTGAAGAGTTGACCATCACGTAGAAGTAGGTGGGGAGACTTCTGTGCTTTTCATTATAATTTTTCTTCCCTATTAAAAGGAATCTACTATCTCCTCCTTTGTTCAGCAAAATGGAAAATATTGATGAGATTTATACCTTTAAAAAAAAAACTGGACTATGATTTAGCTCCTACATTCAACCAACATGTGTTGATCACCTACCGTGTGGTAGGCCCTGGGGAGAGACAAAAACAAGACAAGGATCACTGCCTTATGAAGCTTACAAAGAATAGAGAATAAAAAAGGCAAGAAAACCAGTATGTACAGCATACTGTAGTAGGTGCTATTCAAAAATCTGTCTAATGGAGGGACCTCTACATCAAATTTCTCACTGAGCATTAGAAATAAAGGATTTTGTTCTGAGGTATCTTTTCATACATTTTTAGCTTAACAAAAACACATCAAATGGGTCAAAAGCAGATATCAGGACAAAAAAAAATCAGAAACATGAATTCTGAATAAGCTATACATGAGATAATCAGATCTTGAGTAATTCCATTTTCTTAATTTTAAGTTGGTATCGTATAAGACAGGAGTATAAAATCAAACCGTGTCTTGTTGGAATTGTGAATCCCCACTTTGGAAAGGGCAGATGGAGCGCCTTCTGTTCACAGAAAGAGAGCCAAGGGCTCAGAGAAGGTAACCGCTTGGCTAAAGGGAAAGAAGCAAACCAGAGAACCGTGGTTCTGAACTTCTATCCCCTCAAAGGGTAGAGAAGACTCTGAACTTGAGAGATGTTTACAGAATTAGAAGGAAACTAGTATAAATGTCTCTCGAGGCTTTTCCTTTCTGAGTCAAGGACACATGTACATGCTTAGGAAGATTTCAATTACACTGAAAAGTTTTGAGTTCCCAATCACTGAATTCAAGTCAACACATTTCCTCTGGTATACACCATGCTGTTATAGTTACATCTTTTTTTTTTTTAGTTCTATTTCTTCAAATGTCAAAGCTACACACACTTAAGTATACAATCCTATAAGAATGAGGAAATATATGTAAATTTTTATTCATCAAAAGGAACTAAACCCCAACAATTGGGTCTTGTTTGTAGATCTAGTTCTTATAAATGTTTAATCACATAAATAAACTGCTTAGAAAAGAAAGATACTCTCAAACTATGGCACTTCTTTCAATGAAGGTGTTGACACGCAGTTTGATAAGGCCACACACAGCAAAAACAATTTGTCAGAAGAGGAATTTTAAGTGGTTCAATAACATGAAAAAAATTTTTTCAACCTCATTAATAATTTAAAAATTCTAAATGGCATGGCATGCCATGTTTTACCTATCCAACAAGTAAGGATTTTTGGAAAAGAAAACAGGTTTCCATTTCCTCTGTATACAGTTCAGTAACACCTCTGAGCACAAGTAAATTCCAGCACTTCTCATAATTTACACTTCTATTATGTTTGTTCCTATTAATAAATCCTTGGAGCAATAACAGAATTCCAAAGCTCCAGCCAGAAATGAAAGTCGTGGACTGCTTCTTGGAAAACTGAGGCCATTTTTACTTGATTTACTAGACATTTCATGGTGAAACTGTGCATCTCATCAATGGAATATTATTTCTACCCTTAAATTAATATCCAAATTTTATATCGTCGTTTTTGGACCTGCTTTGTACTAAGCCACTTAGTCAAATTGAGTGCTTTTGAATGAAGTTATACATTTTGTGTGTTTTTTTAATCCTCATCCAAGGAGAGAGGATATTTTTTCCATTAATTTTCTAGAGAGCATGGAGGGGAGGAGGGAGAGAGGGAGGGAAGAGGGAGGAGAGAGAAAAAGAGACATAAGAGAGAGAGGTTGAGAGTGTGAGAGAGAAACAGCAATGTGACAGACATGTCGACTGGTTGCCTCCTGCACTTGCCCAACAGGGAGCAGGGATGGGACTTGAAACCCAGGTATGTGCCCTTGACCAGGAATCAAACTCTCTGGTGCACAGGCCAATGCTCTATCCACTTAACCACATGGGCCAGTCCTGAAGTTACATGTTTTCATAAAAATATGAAAGCATCATGCCATAACATACTTGTATCACTCCATCTTAGCTCTTTTCCTTGAGTTCTAGTCTTTTTCAGTGAATTCTTCAGTCAAAATAGGAAAAAGGCAAGAATGCCTAGTAAAAGCAGAGGCAATGATAAAGAAATGATGGAATAATAAATATCATTCTCTGTAAGTATTATTTTAGAGAATAATAATGGTTGCAATGTGGTGGGGGAGGGGGTGTCGGGGAGGATATACCACTGTCTCTGGATTGTTGAATTCGAAGGATGTGTGAGAAAATGAGCAATATCTTCTACAAAGAGCTGCAGGGAAAACAAGTAAACCGAGTCCAGGAGATGGAAAGAATATTCTGGGAAGAGATTAGGTTATAAGAAAGTTTGTTTACCATGGAGAAGGGTTACAGAGAAGTAGAATGGGTGGGAGGGTAAGAGAATGGATGAGCAGAGGGAGCTTTGGAGCTTTGGTTGAAGTAGGGAACACAAAGCTTTATGAAATTAAAATTAAATAAAAAAGATGAATAAAGGATATTCGAGTCTAATTCTAACAGTCTCATTTATGCCTTTTCTTTCAGTAGACCACATTGAGATGTTTATAAAGATGTTTTATTCTTGACTTTTAAGCATTTTAAAAACATTACAACCCTGGCCGGTGTTTCTCAATAGTGAGAGAGCATCAGCCTGTGCACCAAAGGGTCATGAGTTCAATTCTGGTCAGGGCAAGCGTAGGAGGCAACAGATCAATCAATGTGTGTGTGTGTGTCTCTCTCTCTTCCTTCCTCCCTCTCTCCCTCCTTTCCTCCCTCCCTCCTTACTTTCCCTTCCTTCCTCCCTCCCTCCCTTCTACTCTCTCTAAAAATCGATGGAAAAAATATCCTGGGGTGGGATTAACAATGTAATATATATATTGCCAAAGTAAGAAGGCAGCCAGTGAACCAAGTAACTCATTGGGAGTATAATTACAAACATTTAGCATTGTTTTGAACACGATAAAAAGAAACGCTTTCATTTAAAATAGTTTTTCATAATCTCGAGAAAGAATTCATCCACCATTTATTTTCAGGGAAACGTGCTGCTTCTTGGAAGAAGCCCAGAAGATCCTGCTGTTAAATCAAGACCCATGCAGGAAGAAAAATTATCCGCTCCACAATAACATGGCATGTGACACAAAGGCAGTGGTACTTATCCAGCAGGGAGAGGCCCCTTCCACACAGGGACTCCCACCGGCTGACTTAATTACTGCGCAGCAAGGAGAGCCACTACAAAGACAGGGCAACCCAAAGAGGGCTGCTGAGAGCCCTTCTCCGGACGGGGACAGATGGCTCCGCTGCTTCTCATTTGGTATGAGACCTTCTAGAAAAATCTGAAAATGGATACATGCCAACAAGTTTTTCACTACCAGATTTTAAAAAAAACACAACACAAAACCTACCATATGCTACTTTAAAAATAACCCAAGTATTTACTGAGCTGTGACTACATACTAGTAGTATAAGGGAGAGAAAAAGGTCTAAAGCAGCTTGCCATCTTGTTTTGATTTTTCATCAGGATGGACACAAAAGGAAAAAGTGCAGCAGAGGCCATAAAAGTACTGCCTTAGAAATTGTCAGAAATGATCAATCACAAACAATTTTACAGAAACAGAGTGAGTCCATGGTGTACTGAAACCTAATTCAGCAGCAAAAGTAAATGAACACCGTTCAACAGTCACCTTAGCAACCACAGGGACTAGGCACCAAACAGGTCGTTAGCCCTTCCAATTAGGAAGTTGTAATACATTTGCTAAATAATAGCACTGTGTGAATTCTATTTTGTAAAAAGTTCTAAAGAAAATGGAAATTGAACTACAAACTTACTAAAGAAGGACCAAGCTATTAATGTCATGCTGTTTTGTGAAATGAATATACATGTGGCTTTCCTGCATGCAGCAAACTCTACCATCCTGGTGACTTTAAGGAATATAAATTAATCAAAATCACTAAATTCTTCATTCTCATGTGTGAATGTACAGTAATGCCACCTAAGGAATTTAGAGTTAATTTATAAATTCCATAGCAGTTGTATATACATACATATAAGTATACACACATAGTCATGTTTAATACTCATAATAATCTTCTGACCTAAGAAAGCACAGCTCACTTAAGGTAGAATGAATTGATATATGTAAAACACTTGACACACAGCCAGCACTATGAAAGTCCAAGTCATTACTCCTACCAGTACAGGAGTATTATTGTTGTTATTACTTTAAAATGTAAGTTTTGAAGTCACACTGCCTGTCTCAAATTTTAGTTCCATCACTAACTAGACAGGTACTAATCTATTTGACTCAATTTTTTCATCTATATAATGGAAGTAATAATAAAAACATCTACTAGTACTTCAAGGCTATTGGGGGTGTCAAGGTGAGATGTATTAACTCTTTGGCACAATAACCACTCTGTGGTAGGCAGCAAACACAATTGAGCCTAACAGGGCTGTGTCAGCATCTAGACCAGAAGTCGACACTCAAATGTCAACAAGGCAGTGACAGATGATGTAAATGAGGGAAGTGGACAGTAAGATGATGCAGATGAGATGGAATGGCGGGGGCTGTGGCAAATTGGAGACTTGTGCCCCTTCTGAAAGAGAAAGACTCACTCAGCTCCAGCCCTCTGATGTCAGACAGTAACGCAGGCCGAGCACTTTGTGAAATCTTCCAATTTTTCGAGAATGACCTGAAACCCAGATTTTTTTATGACTACTTTTTTTTTTAAGCAGCTTCCTACATCAAATGTTTCTAAATCGCTGGGCTGGATTTCTGCTCACGGGATACCTGTTTGCAATGTCTGCTCCAGATGGGAGGTGGCCAATCTCTCTGGGATTTCTCTCTACCTGTAGAGTTTAATGACTAAGCAGCCATTACAAAGCAAACCACAGGCCTGGTGTAACCGGTGTTATCAGGACTTTATTTTAATTCTGAGGTATGAACGAGTCAGGTACACTTAATGACAGAGTCACAGTGCTGAAGCAGTGCAGACATCCTGTCCAAATTCATTAAGTGCCTGCCTCACTTCCTCAACATCCCTATCAAGTAGCTTTTGGCTTCTACTTAAACATTTCCGTTAGCCAACAGGCGGGTCTCTCCTCCGAAAGCCGCCCATTTCTCACTCTGCTCTTAGTCTTCTGTAAGGAAGGCCCTTCTTCATAGTAAGTTGAGCTTTGTATCCTAGTATCTGACACCACTGGTTCCTGGATCATTATACTTAGAACAATATTCCAGGAGTGGATGGATGAAATTTATCATCATATTCTGGACAGTGTATCTATTAATGCAGACCAAGATCACATCACCTTTTTCTGGGGTCTTCCTCACTTGGCTCCCCGACCCTTGGGGACTGTAGCAGGCTCTGGCACTGTGAGCGAGTCAACAAAGGTCCACAGTAGAGGGGAAAGAAAGCTGTTCTTTGTGCCAGTCACATTTTTTACTTTAGAGTGGAAGGATATATTTATGCCCCAGTCTCCATGTTTCTACTCTACAGTACACACATTGCTTCCTATAAGTAATTATTTTAACTCTGGTTTAAAAATTACTGTCATTGGCAGCAGAGTAGGTGGAAACTACACTCACCTTCGCCCAAGACCAAACTGAAATTACAACTAAAATATAGAACAATCAACCTGAATAACCAACTGAAGGCTGGCTGAAAAGAAGTCTTATAACCAAGGGTTTACAGAAGAAGTCACATGGAGACTGGTAGGAAAGGCAGAGCCGCAAAAAGGACTGGCCTCGCTCCCAGGGGCAGTGGCTGAGATTTGGGGGTATCTCAGCTATGGGGTTTCCCTCTGAGAAGCATGGGGTCTCAACCCCATGCCAGGCTCCCCAGCCCAGAGCACCAGAGCCAGAAAGAGGTGCCCACATAACTTCTGGCTGTGAGAACTGGAGGGGATTCAATCCATCAGGGAGACACAGGAGTCAGCTAGAGACACAGGCGCCCTCTTAAAGGGCCAACACACAAAATCCTGTTTGTTGCCATTCACCCTGGGCTCCGGTGGAGGGACGAGAGTCACCTGAGGAGAGTGTGGGGTTTGTGGCTCTGGGGATAGAGCTGGGGAGACAGCCGCCAGGATCCCTGTGCTGAGTCACTCTCCCATGCTGCAGACACCATCTTTCTTGGGTGCAGCACTCCCCTCCTTACGGCATCAGTATGGGGGAAAGCAACAGCCCACACTCTGGATTCCCTGTCACCCCACCCTGCGGAGCCCAGTTAAGGAGTCAGCTGCCTGGGCTGGGGTGTAGAGGTCTGGACAGATTCAGGGGGTGTCAGTGGGCTGAGTTGTGTGGCTTTGGTGTGGGGGCCATTCTTCCCACTTTTTCTCAAACCAGACTGGCTCCTCCCCCTCACAGGAGATCTGTTAGTCCCACTCTCCTGACTCCTGGTGGCTCCACCCTGCCAACGTCTGGGCAGAATCTGGGATAGATTGAGTTGTGTGGCTCTGGGATAAGGGCCTACTTCCACCTCCCCCAAGCCTGACAAGAGATCCACTAGACCAGTGGTTCTCAACCTTTCTAATGCCACGACCCTTTAATACAGTTCCTCATGTTGTGGTGACCCCCAACCATAAAATTATTTTCGTTGCTACTTCATAACTGTAATTTTGCTACTGTTATGAATCGTAATGTAAATATCTGATATGCAGGATGTATTTTCATTGTTACAAATTGAACATAATTAAAGCATAGTGATTAATCACAAAAACAATATGTAATTATATATGTGTTTTCCGATGGTCTTAGGCGACCTCTGTGAAAGGGTCGTTCGACCCCCAAAGGGGTCGCGACCCACAGGTTGAGAACCGCTGCACTAGACCCTTCCTTCACAATCCAGGTGACCCCACCCTGCTGAGACTGGGTTCCTAGCAGAATCTAGGACAGGCTGAGTTGTGTGGCTCTAGAATTGGGGCCATTTTTCCCTTGCAGAGCCCTCCCTTCACATAACCAAATCTTGGTCTGTCTGGGCCTCATAAACTCTGCTGGCCTCACTTGAACAATTCCCTGAGGTCCTGCCCCACCACAAAAGTGTGTGAGCACCCAGTGGGTGGCAGCTAGACTTGGTGTACCCTAGGACATTTGCTGAGTGACCTCAGACCCAGCACTGGCACCGAGTCTGAACCTGTATCTGGTGAACACCACTTGCCCCTACCTGGTGACTCACTGAGACTCTACCTTATGCAACTCAAGTACTGCCAGAGGCTCTTTCAGTGACTGAGCCTAACAGGCAGCCAGCAGCTGGAAGCAGGCGGAAGGGCATCTCAGGGTGTTTTGGAACTTTAGCTGACCTGCCCCCAGGCCCGTTGCTGGTAAAAGCCCGTCATAGTGTGCAGGGTGGTCCTTCCTGAGCACATTGAGGCCCAGCAGAGGCAGCCACAAACTGCGGATCGCTTTGCAACTCCGAACAAGTGGTTAGGGCCAGTCACAGGCAGCATCTGACATTGCCTACACCAGATGTCCTTCCAAAAGGCCCCAGAGCCAGCATACCCAATGGCCATCTTCAGACAACATTGGAGCAGGATCCAATTAGCTTCCAAAGGGAGATCTTGGTAGGCACCACACCCTGCTGAGGAGAATTCTGTTTCGTGTGGTCAGCACCTGCACAGTAGCTCTTACACTGTGGTTGGGGTCAACCCTCACAGTCAGCCAGCATGAGGGTCGACCCCACACACAAATGGGCCAATAGCAGTCAAGGCTCAATAAAAACAGGAGGGCCCACATAACCCACATAAGGGACATTCCTGGAGCACCCAGATCAGGTGATCAAGAGAACTGTGCCACTGGATTCCACAGGACACCTACTATTTAAGGCCACTTTACCAAGACTGGGAGTCATAGCATGCTGTAAACCAATTCCAGCATGTCATAATTTCAAGAGTTCCATCAAAAGGTTGATGAAACTTGGGGACTCAACAGGGTTGAGTCACACATGTAGTCACCTGTTGGGAATGGCTAAAGGCATTTCCCCAAACCTGAATAGGAAACTGATTGTGGCTGCCAGACAGTTAAAGGGCATCTTAATCTACATGTTATTGCCTTCTACTGGCCAAACACCTGAACAGCCGTAGGCTATTCCCCAAACTGACAATGTTTCTGTACCCTTTGAAACCTTACCCTTTGAAGTGTATTATCTCCACCTTGCCTTAGGACAAATTGTGTTAATAAAAGCAAGGGTCCTAGACAAGAAGGGAGTCTTAAGTTCCTTTAGCTGAAGGTCCTCTGACCCCCAATGAGTTTCAAAATTATATCTCATCTCCAGACTCTTTATTAGTCTCTGGATTTCTATGTCATCTACGCACAGCCTTTTCCGGATTCCTGAACGCTTCTTGATGCTGGGACAAGAACCCCAGCAATAGCAGATCTTCCTAATACATAGAAACAAGCATAAAGAGACAGCCAAAATGGGGAGACAAAGAAATGTGCTCCAAATGAAAGAACTGGAGAAATCTCCAGAAAAAGACCTAAATGAAATGGAGGCAAGCAATTTATCAGATATAGAGTTCAAAAAAAAAAGATTATAAGGATGTTCAACTTGAAAGCTCAGAAATAGGGAGCTCAAAAATAAACTCACACCTCTGTAGTCAAGTAATATTTGGCAAAGGAGACAAAAATATACAACGGGGTAAAGATAGTCTATTCAATAAATGGTGTTGGAAAATTGGATAGCTTTGTTAAAAAAAGAAAAACTAGACCACCTTATTATACCATACACAAGAATAAACTCAAAATGGATTAAAGAATTAAATGTCAGAATTGAAACCATAAAAATCCTAGAAGAAAATATAGGCAGTAAAATCTCGGACATTTCTCATGGCAATATATTTTTCTGATCTATTTCCTCAGGCAAGGGAAACAAAAGAAAAAATAAACAAATGGGACTACATCAAACTAAAAAGTTTTTACACAGCAAAGGAAACCATCAACAAAATGAAAAGACAACCCACTGAATGGATGAACAAATTCACCAATAAGGGGTTAATATCCAAAATTTATAAAGAACTTATGTAACGCAACACCAAAGAAAATAAACAATCTAATTTAAAAATGAGCAAAGGACCTAAATAGACCAAAGAGGACATACAGATGGCCAATGGACATGTGAAAAGATGCTCAACATCACTAATCATCAGAGAAATGCAAATTACAACCACAATGATATATCACCTCACACCTGTCATAATGGTTATCATCAATAAATCAACAAACAGCAAGTGTTGGTGAGGATGTAGATAAAAGGAAACCCTCATGCACTGTTGGTGGGAATGCAGATTGGTGCAGCCACTGTGAAAAGCAGTATGGAGTTACCTCAAAAAATTAAAAATGGTGGAACTTTCCAGAACGCTCGGTGAGAGGTGGAGGAGCGGCGGCTGCCTGAGCTGCGCGCAGGAACGCGCTCTTTCCAGCTCCTCCACACCTGCCCGGGCCTGCTCACCGGCTGTCAAAAATGGTGAAAGAAACCACTTACTATGATGTTTTGGGGGTCAAGCCCAATGCCACCCAGCCATCATTTGAGGTGAATCCTCAGGAGGTTTTTCTGGAGAGTATCCTGTTATTAATATGGATTGGAAAAGGAAAAAAAGTCTAAACACCAAAGGAGGAAATGGGCTGTTACTAAATATAAAAGATTGTGTTCATAATGTTCCAAGCACTATGTTACTTAATTTATGTACGTCAGTAAATTTTATAGAGCCCATAATCCAGGGCCAGCTGAGGTCTGTTCATATTATACTATAATCTCCCTAATGTATGTTTGCTTTTTTTTTAAAGCCTCACTGTTACTAGAATTTTTTCTTCTCTATGTGAGCAACTAAATTTAAAATTAGGTGATGGGACAATTCAGGGATGGTAAATGGTAGAGACTACCTAGAGTGTGGGTAAGGATTCCGAAGTGTTGTCCAGGAAATGGGCCTGTCAGGTTCCATATATTTGCTGCTCCTGGTTCTCAGCTCTGTTTTTAGAATGGGGAAGAAAGGACACCTTTGTAAAAGATACCTTGCTCTTATTAAGAAAACAATTGCCTGCTGTGGTACTTATAATAATTGGTGATTTGAAAGATCTAAGTATGTGCTAAATTTATATTAATACAGACGAGGAGAAGACCTTTTCATGTGTATGGACATACAGCTGGTTGAAGCTTTGTGTGGCTTCCAAAAGCCAATAGCTACTCTTGACAACCGAACCATAGTCATCACCTCTCATCCAGGTCAGATTGTCAAGCATGGAGATATCAAGTGTGTATTAAATAAAGGCATGCCAGTTTATCACAGACCATATGAAAAGGGTCGCCTAATCATCGAATTTAAGGTAAACTTTCCTGAGAATGGCTTTCTCTCTCCTGATAAACTCTCTTTGCTGGAAAAACTCCTACCTGAAAGGAAGGAAGTAGAAGAGACTGATGAAATGGACCAGGTAGAACTGGTGGACTTTGATCCAAATCAAGAAAGACGGCGCCATTACAATGGAGAAGCATACGAGGATGATGAACATCATCCTAGGGGTGGTGTTCAGTGTCAGACCTCTTAATGGGGCCAGTGAATAACACTCACTGCTGGCATTTTATATACAGTAGTGAATGAGTGAAGGACTGTAACCATAATATGCTCACTACTTGCTATTGTTTTTGTTTTAATATTCAAGTATAGTAGTGTTTTAAAAGTTAAATGAAGAATAAACTCAAATATAAAAGCTCTGACTTTGCCCTATATGTATGATGACTTGTGTGCAAGATAAGTTTAATACCTGTAAAAAAATTCCCCTAGCATTTGCTAGGCCATACTTTGTAATTAATTTCAGCTATGTACATGGAATAGCTTAGACTGAAATACTAGATATATGTATTGACTTTGGTGTGTGACCCTTAATTGTTAAGCTATGAAGTTACAATTCTGTATTTAACTGACAATCAGACAAAGAACTGAATTTGTAGAGAAGTGTTAGTTTGTGTAGTTGTATTAAGTGATGCCTCTGCATTTATTCTGTTGCCTCAACTGTTACTTGAAGGTGGCATGCCATATAATTTAACCTGTGGTATCAGTGATAGAAATGATACCTTTCCAAAGAAGGGGTTTATCATAATCTGCTTCTTGAGGGCTTGCACTTATAGAATTGCATTCCCTTCTGTTGTGCCATCTTTTTATTATTATTATATATCAGTCCTTGGTTACATTTTTTCCCCCTTCTCTTTGGACCATAAGCCTTAGAGTAGTGACTTCTGGAATAGGCTAACTTAGAAGTTGAGTGATGAAACCTTTACATGGAGAAGTAATTTGCATGTATGAGACAGGAAGGTGTGTTTTAGGTATGTTACCGGCTTACTTTAAACCATTTAACTTATGCTCCAAAGTAACTGTAATTTAATGTTGGTAGTATAGCAAATTATGAATAGCTTTAATTGTATGTTTAAAGTCAT
>NW_005357806.1:1204540-1207896 GCF_000412655.1 Myotis brandtii | reverse complement strand
ACTCTATCCCTCTCCCTTCCTCTCTGTAAAAAATCAATAAAATGTACTTTTTTTTAAATTAAAAATGAAACTGCCTTACAACCCAGCAATTCCACTTCTGGGAACATATCCAAAGAAACCAAAAGCAGTATTTCAAAAGAATATATGCACCCCTATGTTCATTCCAGTATTGTTACAATAGCCAAGATTTGAGAGCAGCCCAACTGCCCATCAGGAGATGAGTAGATAAAAAGCTGTGGTACATTTACACAATGGAATACTACTCAGCCTTAAAAAAAGAAGGAAATCTTACCTTTTGTGACAGCGTGGATGGATGAAAGTATTATTATGCTAAATGAAATAAGCCAATCAGAGAAAGACACAGACCATATGCTTTGATTATATGTGGAATCTAATAAACAAAATAAAATAACACATAGAAACAGACTCATAGATACAGAGAACAGACTGATGGTTGCCAGAGGGGAGAAGAGTTTGGGGACTGGGTGAAAAAGGTGAAGGGATTAAGCCAAAGATAAAATAAGATAAAATAAATCATAAGCATAGACAACAGGGTGGTGCTTACCAAAGGGGAAGGGGGTAGGGGCAGGTAGAAGAGGGTAAAAGGGGATACATGGTGATGGAAGACTTGACTTGAGGTGGTGAACACAGAATACAATATACAGTGATGTATTTTAGAATTGTACACTTGAAAGCTATATAATTTTATTAACCAACTAGTAGCCCTGCGCACAAATCTGTGTGCCAGTAGGTCACTGCCGCCCTCTTGTAGCTCTCCGCCCGCTGCCCCGCCCTCCTGTAGCTCCTCCCTCCCCCCTCTCCCCTCTCATAGCTTGCTGCCCTGCCCCCTCCTCTAGCTCTTCGCAGCCCACTTGTACCTCACTGGCCCATCCTCCTGCTGATCCGTGATCTGGTCATGATGCTCTGGGTCATTACGCCTCAGAGCATAATGGCTAATTAGCATATTCCTGTCTTATTATATAGGATGGCACCCCAATGAATTCAATTTAAAAAAATGTTTTAACTGACATCCATTTTAGTAACTGGATGGGGTTGGCTTCCAAGAATATTAAGAGTATATATGATTAGTTTATTTGATTTTATAAGACAAAAAATGACTTTACATTTTAGCTTTGTAATAGGAAACTAAGAAATATGGCTATAACCTCAATGTGTATCATGAAATGTAGCCAATTTAAGTCCAGTAAATTACATCATAGAGCATAACTATAGGATGATGCTTGTTTTTCTGTCAAAGTCATGAATCCTTTCCAAATATTAAATGCTTTTGGCAGACACATTTTTAAATTCCCTCTAAACAAAACATCAAATTTGGGATCCATAGAATTAAGTTCAAATAAATAGGAATATTTAATCTCCTAAATTTAACTGTGAAATATTATATTTTATTCCTCCTTTTTCTTACCTCCTTAGCATAAGATTTCTTTATATTCTTCGTAGCTAGGAGCCATCCTGATTTCTCCCTTTCATTTACTCTTAAATTCAATTAATTAGCAAATCCTTCAACATACTACAGTATATCCTGCATCAGATCATTTGTCACTTCTATTAGATTCTCCCCAGTCCAAGCCACCATCATCTAATTCTGGAACTACTGCCAACAGCATCCTAACTTGGCTCACTCCTCCCACAGTCTGTAAGGAACTGCCAGAGTGATCTTTTTAAAACATTTATCAGATCACATCACTTCAGTGGCTGCCTGTTATGCTTAAAATAAAATCCAGACTTCTTATCTGGGCTCAAGGACTGGGTCACTGTCCACCTCTCCTTCCTCCTCTCTAACACCCCCCCCCCACCTCCCTGGGTCCAGCTTTCAGGGCTTCTTGGTTGAGAGTACTATTACCCTCTGTGGGGAGAGGGAGTGTTTATTTGAAATATGTGAGAGTGGGGGTTTTTCTTTTTTTTAGACATATAATATTGTGTTCATTTTAGGTGTAGAACATAATGATCTGACATATATTTATTTAATATTTTTATTGATTTCAGAGAGGAAGGGAGAGGGAGAGAGAGACAGAAACATCAATAATGAGAGAGAATCATTGATCAGCTGCCTCCTGCACGCCCCATACTGGGGATCAAGCCCACAACCCGGGCATGTGCCCTGCCCCAGAACTGAACTAGTGACCTCCTGGTTCCTGGGTCGATGCTCAATAGCTGAGCCATACTGGCTGGGTGAAAGGAGGCTTTTTTTTTTTTTATGAGGACAGTATATTTGTAAACCTGTGTGTAAACATGTATTTTCCTCTGGCAATATGGTCAGTAGAGCAATGGGAGGACTGCCTCGGGGGCAACAATGAGCACACGGCATAATGGTGGTCCCTTTACTTTGGGAGGAGCAAAATCCTGAATCCGCCAGAGCGATAAGCATCACCTTTTGTCAAAATGCTCACAAGCCAGGCCAGCATGGCTCAGTGGTTGAGTGTCAACCTATGAACCAGGAGGTCACAGTTTGATCCCAGGTCAGGTCTCATGCCCGAGTTGCAGGCTCAATCCCCAGTGTGGGGCATGCAGAAGGCAGCTGATCGATGATTCTCTCTCATCATTGATGTTTCTCTCTCTCTCTACCTTTCCCTTCCTCTCTGAAATCAATTTTTAAAAAATCTCACAAACATATTTCCAAAACCAAAAAGAGTTAAAAAAAATAATGAAACATATGTTTTTAGTCACATTTTGAGAGTGCTAAATCAAAAGTTTAAACCAGGTCTAAGAAATGGGCTCAGAGAGAAGGGAGAAGTGGAGATGTGTAGGATCACAGTTAGATTTTTAAATATTACTTTATTTAAATGTACAAAAGCATTATTTAAGTATACAGAAGTCTGTAAGAGATGTTAAAGAAGAATGAGTATAATCTAATTCTTTTTATGTTCCAGATATATGTGATCTATGCTTAGATAGGTCTAGATTAGATATTAAATGCTAAGCAATGCTTTTCTTTGACAGGTGGCATTTGGGCACCAGTATACAATTATCTATGGTTTGTGTGAGATTGTTGGGCCCAAGCATGGTGTGCATTTTATATCTTAATACAGATCACATGCTCAAAGCTCATAGTAAGTCACACTCCCACAGACCATGCATGAGAATGCTCACATTTCCACAAACTTTCCAACACTGTGTATGATCAATATTTAAAATTTTTGTGAATTATTTTTTAAAGTGAAAACTAGTCAATATTATTACTCTGTATTCACTGACTACTAAGATTGAGCATTTAAAAAATGTTTATTGATCATCTGCACATACTCTTCAGTTGGTCTAGTTCAGCCGTGGGCAAACTACGGCCCGCGGGCCGGATCTGACCCGTTAGAAATGAAAACTAAAAAAAAAAAAAAAAA